>NW_017100127.1:88380-90698 GCF_001263275.1 Habropoda laboriosa | reverse complement strand
AGTTAAAATACGATTCGATTAAAATATAATGAAAAATAAAAATACCGGTCCTTTGATTAATTAAAGAGGGTGATTAAAATTTTGTTTCACTAAATTTACAAATTGTTAACCACGAGAATCTTTTTCCTTTTTTGTTAAATAATGAGGTACACGCTTATTTAATTTGTTTTTTTCAAACTCCTAATGAGAGCAGGATCTTTCTGGCCATATATTCATTAAAGGTGAATACTATGGTCACGTCAAAACATATTTTTGAAGGAATTTCATTAATAATTCTTCATTTCTTAGTACAGAGGGACACTCTTTTTAATTTTCTTTAAATAAAGGATATTAACAAAATAACTGCCAATATTACTACTGTAATTTTGCTGTAGATGTTGCTATACATATTTGCAAGTTCAAGACATACAGTAAATAAATTCACATTTTTAGTTGTTTGTGATAGTCTAAGCTTTCCATTAATAAAAAAAAATTATTTACAAGTTTAGCTATTATATGATAACGATGAATTAACGATGATATATTTTAATTATGTAGTTTGCAAACTATTTAGCTCATTTACTCATAACACAATATGTACGTATCTATTACAGGTACGTATCTATATCACTGATATTGTTCTACAATTGATATTAAGATTAATTGCCATAAATCATAACAATCCAAAATTAATGCAATTTGCTGTAACAATATGAAATTTCGTCCTTTAACAAATATCTTGTTACTCATAAACTGAAATGATTGCATATTTAAAACAAAAATAATAATAGTTCAATATAAATGCAACGTGAAGTGTAACTCTGAATTTTCACTACTCATTGAAACGAAAGTAGAAGCAAACTCTTTTATGTTCCTCACCTTTTTTCTCGTTCACAGTTTTGTCCTTCCATACGGATAATATACGCGTACAGTGCTTCCTCGAACAACGCGGGGGTTAGGGACGCCGACTGTCCGCGTAGATGAAAATCCGCGAAGTTGCGAACCACCCCCCACCTTAACATATATACGTATATACACTGCGTGTCATAACTATAAAACCACCTCGATATTTTCAATTCCCATACATTGTGGTTAAAATAATAGCAAACGTAGTATGTCATGTCTAAAGGCCTATTGAGAAACGACGTTTCCCCAAAAAAGAATAGAATATGTATAAATCTCGGGGAAAACCCAGTGAGAAATTGATTCGTTGTTGTTTCATAACTATAGAACTATAACTATAACACATCTTATTCCAACAAAAATAAGCTTAGGATACAGTAAAACGTAATTATAAGAATAATTAATCTAATTAGTAATGCGTAGGCCCTCCTCTATTTTCTATTATCTCAATTATTCGATTGTGTATGTATGCATACATACACATTACGTAATTACGTTATTCACGCATATTACTTATGAACATACCGTGAATCTGTAATTATGTAGCTCGTAGGAACACACTTATCATTTGATTTTTCTCTCTGTTCGTTATGTACTTGAATTCGGCGTCACTGCTTCTTGTATACAACCGCCATTTGTGAGGAATTAGTTCACACTTTCGCGATTTCACGCCCATCTTATCCGCCATGATAACGAAAATTGTAAAAGTAGGCTAAATATGTAAATTGATTCGAAATCCACGCACAATCGAAACCGCTTTATTCGAGGGAGCACTGAATTTTCTACAAAACTACGATTGCACGATACACACGTCGTTCGTCGACGCACTCGTTCGGTCGGCCCGTAAGCACTAACTGCGTATGTGTCGATTTCTGCTCCCTGCTACACGCAAGCAGTTCTATGAAAAATCCTAGGCGTGTGAGTGTCCCTCAAGTACGTAACTTGGGCCTAGTCAACCTCACGTACCAAAACATTGCGCGCGGCTCGCGATGTTTTTTGCTAGTGAAACATAAGAAACTCGAGCAAAACATAAGAAACTCGAGCCGAACGTAAGAAACTCGAACCAGAGTGGTTGTCTGTATTATATCGAACTGAAGACGAAGCTACGTTCCAATTTGGAAGTAAAACTATCGCGAGTTGCTCTCGAGAATATTTCTCGCGAGTGGACACTGCCCCGAGAGCATAGCTCAACTGTCTGAGAGTAAACGTGTCCAGACTTGCTCTGGAAGGGATACGTAATAATATTGCTGTCGGACAGTTGCTTTCCAAACACGAATCAGTTTCGTATTCTTGAGAGAACTCTCGTGCGAGTAAAAAATGTCAGGAAAAGAATATTGTAACAGAGAAAATTGTGAATATATGATAAATGAGTGAATTGATTCGAAGTGAACGTCAAAATTGTTCGAAAAAATATCCGCGTATAATCGAAAACGCGT
>NW_017100127.1:78266-87087 GCF_001263275.1 Habropoda laboriosa | reverse complement strand
GTCTTAATACAATACACTACGCCATACTTTTTTTCGCTCGACGCATGCGCGATCGCCGCTCCCTGCGCCGCTCGGCACACGCATGCGCGATCGCCGGTCGCGGTAAAAAGACGCGCCCCGTTTAAATTTAAACCGTTACACTGTCCTTTTGAGAGTAAAACTATCGTGATTTGCTCGCGAGTGGACACTGCGTCTGAGAATGTCTGTCTGAGAGCATTGCTCAACTGTCTGAGAGTAAACGTGTCGAGATTTGCTCTCGAATGGATACGTAATCATACTACTGTGGAACAGTTGCTTTCCGAACAGGAAGTAGTTTCGTATTCTTGAGAGAACTCTCGTGCGAGTAAAGAATGTCAGGAATTATATGTAAATATAATATTTATATTATGTGAAATATAACATAATTTTCTGATTATAATTAATCAGAATATGTAAAACTATGATTCTATTGTTTATAAATGGACATCTCATTAGACCACTTAAGTATAACCGAGTGTTTTCGATGTCTTGTCGTTTGCTCTTTCTGAAAACCGATCTTGCTTTCTTTTAAATTTTTTGTTTTTCTTTCTCCGGAGCAATCTATTTGTTTCACAGGCCGATGGTTACGAAACCAATCAGTGTAACCCGCTCGAACGGAAGGCTCGGCAGGTGCACAAAGAGCTGCTGTACGAAAAACGAACAAAATATTACGCGAATTCCGAAAACGCAGACAGAAAACACTGTTAGATCTGCGTGATTTTGCGTGAAAAATATATCTTTTGCGCGAGACTGGCGGATATAAAATATCATTTTGCGCGAGATTTATTTCACTCTCGTCTTCTTCGATTGTTCTTTCCTTTTTTTTTTTTCATTCAAATCTCGTTTCACTTAAGTTTGAAACGTAATTATTCCTTTTTGTTCGACTGCACACCTTTTCTATCGCTTTAGTTAAAAGCACGAAGAATTGGACTCTGCAACTGTTCCAACCTTAAAGAGAATACTTTTTGAAGTTGATTTAAATTGAAAGCATTTGGAAAGCATTTCAGGAAAAGACTCTTCTTTTTTTTTTTTAAGAATAATTCCTCCTAAACGATTCGGTATATTTAAAGGTGTTCAAAAGCTGCGGAAGTCTGCAATAGGAAATTGAACTTCACTTCCAACTTTTACATACTGTATGTAAGTACATTCTTAGTCAAACTCTGCGCGAAGTCAAATGAAATACTGAACAAGTATCGACTTTTCCTCACTTTCTAGCAGTTTTCGAAAATTGGGAAGAAATATATTTGTGAAATCCATTTTGTAGTCCGTATTGGCGAATTTTTGTGAAAAAGTGTTAAATCGCATGGAAAATATTCACAAAAATGTATTTTCAGCTATGGTGAAAATTTATATATCAATTTGTAATATGTAATCTTGCCTAAATTTCGTTATTATCGTGTTATTCCTCGCGAAACAACAGACAGAATTATTATTTAATATTTTCCTCTACGTCAATTCGGCTTTGAAATATTCTAATTAATACTTTTTCAGTTTCCAAGTTTGGAGGGTGATTTCTCCCCTTTGTAGTAAAACTAAAAATGACATTTTCAAATAAAATAACATTATTTATTTGCTGCTTCCTCTACAAATTAGGTGCACACAACCTTTTTCACCGAGTGTAATTTTCCTTCACATCGTTCATTTCTACTTATCTCAATAACAACATTAAGTTAAAAACAAAGAAGATCACATCGGACCGCTCGTAGTAATTCAATCGCAAGTTGCAAAAATCTACACGGAGATTGTTCGCGACACTCATAAAAAGCGGAGGTTGCCTTAATCAAATTCTGTTCGAGAGAAAAATCGCAATTAACGTGGCAGTTTAATCGCACGTAATAGCTCCGCCAATTTTGCCGAATATGCAAGAGCCCGCAGAACCCTGTCAGGACATCAATTTGCGCTATGCAGCGTGCTCGTTCAATCTCCTTCGAAGGTCCTGCCGACGGAATCACATTCCTGGACGGCCTTGTTCCTCCCTTCAGGAAAATTCAGAGACCACTAAAGGTTTTCGTTAAATTATTCAGAGCCACGGGTCGACCCACGGAAGGGCGATTTCCTTTCGGGTGATCGATCAATTAAGTCGACGATAATCCCGGAACAATCGTGCTTTATTATCTGACGAATCCTGAATCCATTTTCCATTGTGGCCATTCATCTTAGCGCGTTCTACAAATCACCAAATGGAATTTTTTCGTCTAGCCACGACCTACGAGAATGTTGTTTCTCTGACAATCTGTCTTGTCCTTCTTACCACTTTAATGTACGTATGCATTTGTAAGCTGCCCTCGTGTATATTGTACAATTACGATATTAACCCCTTAACGTATGATTTCTTTTCTGACTATGCATATAAGCGTCAGCCATTTAATATTTTAGTACTGTATCAAGTAACAGAAGCTAATCTGCTACAGGTTAATTACATTTAAGAATCTTTAATTTTACAAATTAAAACGAAAGTTAGGGTTACAATGAATTTTTTCAACTAATATACCTATTTTTGTCACATCTTGGCCAGAATCTCTGCCACGATGTCTGACACGTTGTTGTAGATTAAAGGGTTAACCCTTTAACTACAGACGTCATTCTTTTTCCTAATGGAAGACAAAATCACAAGATTCTGTAAAGTACATCGAAACAGAGTAGTTTTCAAGAATCCTCTCGCTAAAAACAATTGTACAAACCTCCCCGGGAGACTGAAACCAAAACATCTTATGGATCTACTAACCTAACCTAACCTCTAAATCACATGCAAACCACAAATAAGACAAGAAAAATCCTCTCCAGTGATTGTCGGTAATAGTATCGAAATCCTCATGTTAGTAAACTAAATGAAGGATAAAACAAGTGTAAATATTTGTAAATATTTTGAAATGAAAAAAAAACATTCTTTTTGCTGTTACCACAGACACGTATTCTCTAAACTATTATACTTGGAAATTTTATTTATTATTATTAAATCACTGTGTTATAATAGTGAAATTAAATAGACAAATTAGACTTTGTATCACAGTTTTTATCACATTGTATCCTCTATCGTGCCGAACAACCTTTGTAAGAACATTTTTTTGAGAGCTTTAGATCCTTTGAGAAATTCAATGGAGTCCAGTTGTAAAAAGGCACCCGGTATGTGTTTGTTAAGGTTTTTTACAATATTATATTAAAACAATGTTACGAAAAACAATGCAAAACGTAATGAATTAAGATGTAAAGAATTTCAACGAGTCAAAAGAGGAAAACCTTTATAAAAGAGAAACTATATTTTACATTTAGTCTCTTTAGGCGCAATTTTTGCATACTTTGACAGCTAAGTTTAGTAATAATTACGGTACACGATTGACTCGAAAGTCAATGAAGGAGAGCTTACCTTCAAAAATATGCTTATATTGTACCAGATATCATTGCATTTTCGCTACACTCCTCAACCACGAGAAAAGTCCTCGATCGCGCATTTATCGCGAATCGTTAAAGTTCACCCCGGCTCGAAGGCGAAGGGAAAAAGAGCCCGATACCACTCGTCGATTCCCGTAACGCAAGGTTCCAAAATATAAACACTTTCGTATCGACGAAACTACGATACGACTGCCGGCAATCGGGTTGGAAAAACAGGGAAAAAACAGTTCTTGACGAGAGTGGTTCGAGGAATGAACGAGTCCGTATTATACGAATAATTTGCAGCGGCGCGTGGTTTGTCAAAGATCGAAAAAACTCGTAAGTTTAACGATCGTCCAGAGAAACGGAGGCTTTGAATACATAGGTAAAATTGAAAAGGGTCTCGCATCAATCGTCCTCTCTTTCTCTCTCTGTGTTAAAAGGGAGCGTGTAAAAGGTACGTCAAGAATGACGGCGCAGGAAAAAGTACATTAATTGCGGGTGCACGATTGCCGGAGTGGCGTTTCTGATCTCTTGAAATGCGCGGAGTTTTACGATCGGTGAAAAGAATATCGTCGTCAGATCGGTTCCGTCTGTCGCGGGGAAATGGTGCGACTTTTCCACCGACGTTATATATATAGAGAGAGAGAGAGGCTTTACGAGATCGCGGTGTAATATCGGATGATATTTCCGTCACGTAAATTCGTAACGGCCGTTCGATAGAGAGCACCAAGAATTCGATTGGAAAATGATGGCCTGGAGTTGAAATGTGGAAACCGAGTGTACGGGGAATTCAGGAAATACACCCGGAACGGGGGCGTCTACGTTTCGAACACCGGTTTTGACACTTTGCTCTGGTCACTATCCTGCTAAAACTATGGAAACACGATGGGGCTAGTTTCTGCAGTGGATTTGAAAGGTTATTGTGGAGTAGTCTTAAGGGTTGATTCATTTCGTTGGATTTTATGGAACGACTCGATCCTTCAGGTAGCTCTGTCGATAATGCTGCGAAAGAATATTCAATTTTTCTATTTGGTCGTCGCGTGAGTTCGTGCCGGAAGTGAAAAATATTTTAATGAAAATCTAAGGAAATTTTATAGCGACGATATAGTGATGTTACCAAAAAAATAGTTATTTTTACGTTTATTATTTTTATCAAATTTAAGGGTTTGTTGGGAATCCCATAAGTTCGTGTCGGAAGCATATATCGAAAAATATTTTAATGATAATCCAAGGAAATTCTGTAACGACGACAATGATATTACCAAAAGAATAGTTATTTTTACGTTTTTTATTTTTATCAAATTTAAAGGTTTGTTGGAAATATCGATTTAAATTATCGAAATATCGACCTAATATTAGGGCGGTGCATATGAAACGTCGTTTTTTGAACTGAAACTTTGAATAGGTACATAGTGTTCCTTTTAAAAATATTAAAATTTAATCAAACTAATTTCATTATTCCAAATTTATAAAAATCATTAATCTCTGAATTCAAAAATTCTTAAATGCTGCTTTTACAGTGTCTTCACTTTGGAATAATTTATTTGTTAAAATAAAGTTTCATATTCTTTACCGTGAATTGTTTTCAACAATTTTTCTTAAAACGTTATTACCTTAGGCCCTATCTAGTCTTTCTCTTGGCTCATTTCCAATGAAGAGTCGCCAATCTTCAATTTTGCACACCAAGTTTAAATTTATATAAAGAAATTATACGAATGTCTCGGTTATTTACCAGGTCAGACAATAATTTCCAAACAATTGTATCGCGAATTGTTTTAGCATTCAATACACGTGTATCACAGTAAATTCTTTCTTCTTGACTATTGTGTACACAAATTTATGATCGGAAAAAATTTAATACACGATATCGACCCACGAATTTCAGCCATTGAAAAAACGTCGTTTCATTTGCACCGACCTAATATTTATGTGGCAGTACGAAAAAGAAATGTATCACAAAGAGACGACGTGTTTTATGATTATTTGATTCATTTTATTCGTTCGCACAATCATTGTTAAATCCAGCGAATTGTTTTATTCCGTTTTTTTCTCTTGTCCAAGAAATTTGTGCTTTTCGATGGAAAACTACATAAGTGTTGCTGTTATTATGGGTTATACAGAGAAAGTGGGTTGCAGTTTGACGACGAAAGATCTGACGAATGCGTTAAATTTTTCCGACCAACGTCTGAAATTTTTTCCACCGTTTTTCATTTTATTCGTATTTGCTCTGCTGCGTTGAATCCTCGGTTAATTCGCGTGACATCGACTTTACAAATTTGTACATATGAAGTTACAAAGCAACGACACGCGTTCGTAAAGAATACCCTTCAACGAGTTTCTGTACGAAACAAAATATACTGGGCACACATGTTTTTTTGCCATAATTCCCCGTAATGGATGAAGGAACAGTGCAAGAAAATTATTTGCATTAATGACTTCTGTTTGACTTACTTTTAACTGTAAAAGCGATAATTAAATACAATTCTTAATGGAAATTAGGTTTAAAATGTTACCTAACTAATCATTTTAGTCTGTAAGTTGTTATTTCTACCTAAGCAGAACTTCATAAGGAACTGAATTATGTTAATCAGTATAATATTAGTAGATTAAAAATTGTGTGTTTCGCACATTGTGTCATTTTTCTTTTTTCTTTTGGAAAATGTACTCGATACTTTAGATGGTGATTTGCATACGTTTCGTACTCAATACTTTACTACTGATTTGTACACGTTTAAACAAAATATTATCAGCAGTACCACGTTTCGCTGATATTAAAAATTATGTCGTTTACAAACTGCATTGTAATTTTTTCTGTTTTGAAAAATATCCTCGATACTTTAGTTGCATAAACATGTGAAATGTTGAAAATTTGCATAATCTTCGCAGGTTCGTCAACGAAGTTAGCTGTACAGCAGAAATCTCAACAAGTAACGATGCTATTTGTCCCTTCACCGGAAGTTTTAATTGAGATACTTAATTAAGACGCTAACTGCGTAACCTTGTTTTTGAAATTCAGTTAGCGCCTTTGGAAATCACTCGAGATACATAGAAATGTATGCTAATGATAGACCCAGATTTCCCAATTAACGAGGCAGCCGCGGGCTTAAAATGGGAATTTATGACGAAGCAATATTCCGAGGCACAAACCAGAAGTTTCTTTGGAACGAAAACTTTCTTTACAAACTCCCCTGTAAGTGAAACTTGAAACCTGCATAATTGACGTGAAATTTCTGGCAACAGGGGACGTTTTTCAGGAAAATCCAGAAATCCCCGGGGGATAAGGGAGCTTCTCTCTTTTTTCTTTCTTTTTACACCGTACAATCCCCGTGAAAATTGATGACAGATGACGTGCATATTGACGTCTTGCGTTACATGAAATTTCAAAGGAAGTGCGTAACACGATTTCCATGGTCGATCGGATACACGTTGCCGACAGCTTTTAATATTCGTGTATACTTCGAATGAATATGGAACGCGTGACTATGGAGAACGCACGGGTGAAGATTATATCAATAAACGTGAAATAATATTTTTTTCTCGTCCAAAGAATTGTCGATAAAGTAGGTATTCTCTGTTCGCTCGGAAAACGTTTTCACTTAAACGCGTCGATTTAATTTTCAATTAACGCGTAAATATTTATAAGTCACTTTCGCTACAGGATACAATCTTATCAACACAATCCGTGTCCTTTTGTACCGGTTGAAACTTTAATGGTTCATTCGATATCGTCCAACATTCGTACGTTCCTCAAATCGATGTATAACTATTTCCAGATTAAAACAGATTTGCAAACACCTCGTTTAACGATTGCCAATGGAATTTCGTATTTAGAAAGAAATAAAACGAGAAATTTGAAGACGTGTTTCGTTAGAGGGAAATCTGTGATATGGAAAAATCGACTGTTTTTGTCGATCAATTAATAAAAATAGATCGATTTGCAGATGAAAAGAAATAATTCTAATACACTGATTGTCACAAACCAGAATGGAATTTCATAATTTATTCGTAATTTTATATTTTCGTTAATGGTTTCATAATTTACAAAAAAATAGGAAGAAATAATTTCAAAGATGTAATAAATTAATAGAGCAAAATCTGTGCTGTTGAAACATCGACTAATCCATCAATTAATAAAAATTTATCGAAAGCACGCAAACAAGCAAATTTACTTAGACAACATCGCGCTATTAAAAATAATAATAAAACGACACCTCAGTTCTGCAACATTCTACATATAGAAGTGTCAAATTGAGATAAAATATTTGTTAAAAAAAAAAATGAGAAAAATATTGCACTATAATTTCCACCATAATTTCATCGCATTACCGTATCGAAAATTTTTCTGAGCGTTCAATTCACCCGATAACTCACAAACTGAAATCGTTCCGCGGGAAAGAATCCCCCAAAATTCAATTCATTACACCGAACACAAAATCGCCCGGTTGAATAACCGGTGTCGACCATCCTCACTTTTGTCTTTTATCATATTAATAGGTCGTATCGATAATTATCTATCCGTTTGAAATTTGCGTCAGAGCGTGTGCATCGATAGCCACGAGGGACTCGTATTCGTATCAATTGGCCGCCGCGCTCTGGGAACGTACTCTCGTTTGATACCCCACACTCAATTTACTAAAAGCAATGAATTTTTACCATAAGAGGTATTACGTGTGGTTATTTACAAAATGCGCGCACACGCGAACGCTGCTTCCTCTCTCTCTCCAACGAGACACACGCGGTGAGATCGTCCATTACGACCCGGTCGTACCCGACGAAAGTAATGAATTTTTATTGGGCCTCTCGCGCCGCCCGGTTCACGGCGGCCACATCGATGCGAAAGCCTTTTTCATTCGTGAAATCATTAGCGGCGGGATTCGCCGTTTGCCAAGGCCAATGCATTTTTACGAGACCGTGACGTCACGGGTTTGCGAAAGACGTGGGGCAACATCGTCGCGGTTGAAACGAACGAAACCAAACGGATTCAACCGTCCCTATCTCCATGGCCTGCTCGGCCACGCGACACTTTTATTTTTAATTGGGTTACTCAAACTAATTAATTCTCGGCCTGGCAGCCTCTCATTAATGCGACAGAGAAATTAACGACAGAAAAAGGGAGCCATTGACGTTCCGAGTAGAAAAGTCGGTAATTTATGACCCGCGCAAATGGTCGCCGTGTGTAGAACACTTTTTTACACCCACCCCCTCTACTTCTCTCGCTCAGTGTGCTTTCGTTCTCGACATTTTTTCTTTTTTTTTTTTCAAAATTCCGATGATCGACGCCAACTGATTGGCTTCGTTGTCCCCGGTCACGCACCGCCGATGTTCCTTCGGTTTCGCGAATCGTTTATTTTTAATTGAAGAGACTGCACTGGCAACAAATGCGTTGCACACCGAAATGACCACTTTTCAGGGAAAATTGAAATTTAAAGAA
>NW_017100127.1:20649-78234 GCF_001263275.1 Habropoda laboriosa | reverse complement strand
TGAGGCGAGAAAAAAATTCTGTCGAATTTGTCTCTGTATTTGACACTAGGTAAATTTTTGATGGAAATGCTTGGAAAAATTCTGGGCGTTACTTTGAATATGCCTGAATATGTGTAAGAAATGTCACGTATGTGAAGCTTATAGCTTTTGTTAAATAAATTCGCAAATATTTGGGAATTATTTAAATTGATTAGAAAGTGTAAATAGACGTATACCTAGTTCGAAAGATTCATCAAACAGAACTAATCTATGATTATTCGCAGATCACAGATTTTTTAATTACTTTAAATATAAACTTTTTATTCGTGATTATCGTTCTAACTTATTTCTTCCTCCACAGCACATGGGCATTTAAACCGTATGTAAGCTGTCGGTAAGAATTCCTCTCAAAATTCAGCAAACAGGACCAATCTGTCATTATCTGTATATCATAGGCTTTGTAATTATCTTAAATAGAAACTTTATTCATGATTATCCTTCTAACTTATCTATTCGTGTTCCTCCATAGCACACACACATTTAAACCAAACATAAGCTGTCAACAGAAATTCCTCTTAAAGAGAACATTTAGGAAGAAGAACGTTTCCTATCGTTACACTTTCAAACAATTTTCTACAATCTCGTTAAAATCACAGCAAACACATTTTCTGTGAACTCCACTAGGAAACTTCGTACGTCATACATTTCGAAAGTCAAAGGACATTCAAAATGTTTACGCGCCCTGTGCCGTCCCTTTAACCGCACCGATAAACATTTCACCATCAGCGTTTCTTCAAAAACGTCCTTTACACCGCAAACACCGTACGTCGCTCTCAAAAAAAAAAAAACCCGACTTGACGTTCGTCAGAAAAATGTTGTCAATCGAGCATATCTTACCTCGTTTATTTTCACTCGAAAGTCAGAACCCCTACTCTCACACTGTCCTCGTGCATGTATCTTCGAACCGAAACACACTAATAGAGACTCGCGGAAAAAGTTTGTCGAGCCGGGCAGAAACGCACCCCAATCGCGAACGGTAATACACGAATGACTCGCTGGACGCGACTGACAGTACCGTGTTGCTCCACGTGGGCTCCAACCACCCCGTGAAGCACACACAATCACATCGCGGACTGTACACCAGCGTAAATGTACGTGAACGAACGTGAACGGGAGGGGGCTGTGATCATGCGCACATCCAAAGCTTCTTCGGATTCGAACTTCCACTCTCTTCTTCTTTTTCCTGTTAAACGCGTAATTAGCAGCATTTCGCGGCTTTGCCGGCCGATAATCGGTTATGGAATACGACGGCTATCGGTTCATGGCCCTATTGCGGCTACTTCCGGTTTCACTACGAGCGGAACGTTCCTCCGAGGCAGCGTTGGTCACGCGAGTACCTGTTCGTACCCTCTTTAAAATAGAATAACTTTTTTAAAATTGGACTAAAGGACTTGAGTTTTTTCGAGGAGTTAGAAGGATTAGGTTACTAGGTGGCGTGTATGACAAATTTTGAAAATATTGCAATTGGTCGGAATTGGGAAGAAAATAGCGAAGGTCGCTTTTCACAGCTTTTTATGTGAGTTCCTGATGAATATTGAGAAATTACTAATTTAAAAATAAGAGAAAATTTTAAAAGGTTTTGTAGATTTATGCCAGTTGTATGCATGTTGAAAATTTCACCGAAATCGGTTAACGTTGGTACGAGTGAGCTACAAAAATCGCAGTTTTTCACGACTTGCGGCCCACAACGGCAATAAATCTAACGATTCTTACACTTTTCGATACCTGTCGCTTGTTCCCCTGCATCGACCGATTTCGATGAAATTTTTAACACGCACATAACTGGCACAGATCTACAAAACATATTTTTTAAATTTTCATTACAGGCTCAGATAAAAAAGTTGTAAAAACGACCTTCACCACTTTCTTCGTGATTCCCACAAATTGAAAGTTTTTCTAAATTTTTTGCACGCGTCATCTAGTAAACTAATTTTTCTAACTTCTTAAAAAGGACTCAAGTCGTTCGGTCCAATTTTAAAAAATTATTCTGTTTTAAAGGGGTACGAATAGGTATTTCTGTGACCTACTGTACGAAGGTTGAAGGCTGCAGGATCATTATTCTACGTCTTACTTACGTGCTTTCATTTTAGGAAGTTGTTGCTTGGTAGTTTATGTTACACACGGTAGTCGGATATGTGCTTACACGTTGATCGAACGGTATTAGGTACCGGGATGTTTCGTGCGGATTTATAGTGTGAAATTCAGGTAATCCGGACTTTCTTGACACATTAACCACAGATCTATAAAACATATTTTTTAAATTTTCATTACAGGCTCAGATAAAAAAGTTGTAAAAACGACCTTCACCACTTTCTTCGTGATTCCCACAAATTGAAAGTTTTTCTAAATTTTTTGCACGCGTCATCTAGTAAACTAATTTTTCTAACTTCTTAAAAAGGACTCAAGTCGTTCGGTCCAATTTTAAAAAATTATTCTGTTTTAAAGGGGTACGAATAGGTATTTCTGTGACCTACTGTACGAAGGTTGAAGGCTGCAGGATCATTATTCTACGTCTTACTTACGTGCTTTCATTTTAGGAAGTTGTTGCTTGGTAGTTTATGTTACACACGGTAGTCGGATATGTGCTTACACGTTGATCGAACGGTATTAGGTACCGGGATGTTTCGTGCGGATTTATAGTGTGAAATTCAGGTAATCCGGACTTTCTTGACACATTAACTTATTTAACAAAGTACGACAACGATTACAAGCTCATTGTATGAAAACAAATAAAATAGCATTACTTAGTATTAGAAATAATATTATGTTTACATAATAGTTACATATGTCGCACGAATGGGAATAAATTAAATAAATTAAACGAGTGTCTAGACATTTATATTTCATTTGTGCTCGAATTATTTTAACTGTTTCATTATGATTTTAAAACTTCGTTTATTCTATATTTTTTGTGAAATTCAGCAAAGAAAACTAATTTCTGTGTATTTTAAGAGATAGAAACTATACATCAGATTTTATCCAGGTGAATATGGTAAAACTGGTACCAATATTTCAATCAAACATACACTTTGTCCGTGACATATTCGAAATGAAATACTGAACAAGGAAAATTGTTGCTCGCAGTTATTTCAATGTAGATATATGCGATAATAAATCATGTTCTAAAAAAGGTAGGAGTGCATGTTGTATATCTCCGATATTTAATTTACTCTTTATAATCATTTTAAATTGAATACGTACGAGTGCTCCAATGCAGATTTGAAATATTCTTCCCGTGAATGAATGTAAATATTGACAAATCGTAAACCTTTACAAATAAATACTTTCCGAAAACTAAATGTCATAGAACAATGTTTGTTCTTCAGTCAAACTAATAATATATAACATAAATGTTTTACAGATAAATTCTTTGCGAACGTAACTTGTAATCCAAACATTAAAATTTTAACGTAAGGTATTTTAATTGGAAAGCTCATTTTCTTTATTTTATTTGTACAGTGGAAACCTTTAGTCTTTCATTTTCACAGTGCAAATCTTTCAAATCTTTTAAATCATCGAATATTTGGAAACATTCAATTTTTGAGAAAAACTACGTTCGCTTCACATTCATCAACTATCCTAATACTTTCTTACAAGACTGTACGTCGTTGTACCATGTAAAGCTTCTCAATACGCCCTGAATTAATTAAGATGCTGTTAATTGAGTCATTTAGTTAGTCATTTTTCTTGCTCGGTGTACTCGCAAGAATTCCAATTCGCGGTCGGTCTCGATAAGGATCGCGAAAAGGGGAACGGTGAAGGAACGATGTCAGGAGTGGTAGTCGTCGGTCTGCTTAATCGCGATATTAATCTCCGTTTTCGAACGAGCCAGTTTCAAACGAGCTCGACTGTTTGACGTTTCGTTAGCCGCAAATTGTGCAATCCTCGACATTCGACACTCGGTCCTCCGATATAACATCGATCGCCAACTGTGTTTCCCTGATTTACGTACCTGAAACATTTCTAGCAATAAAATTCTAATTACGCTTCGTTCGTTCTCTGTCTCTCGACGTAATTCGATTAATTAGACAGATTCACGTGCGTTACCGGTAAACGCGATCCTCGATTCTGCACGTTCTCTCCGTTTTCTTGCCGCTCGCGTGAACGTAATTTTCGTCGAGATCTGTCAATTACGGAAATTTACAACGTTTAGGAGGTTATCCTGTATCGTACACAGATTGGGTTGATCGGCGAAACACGGCGATACGAGAACGCTGAACATAATTCGTTCATTTATGGAAGCGACATTTCACGAAGGTGAACAGTTTTTGTAGATTGAAAAGAAAAAATGATCCTTTTAAAAGCGTAATGTACAAAGCGAACGAGGGCTGAATCGCGAAACGTGCAGTTCATTTGGCGCCAATCGAACGCGATTTAACGAATGAAATACGATGGAATTCTTTAATCTTGAATAAAATGAAACTCGTGTACAGATTGTACGCGACGAACTGCACACACCGTTCCAAATGGAAAATCGTTACTCTCTTTTCCTCTGTCGACCTTTTGTGGAATTCTCTATGGCATTCGTGTGTATTACGTACAATTACATAATACCATTTTATACCTTAATCGAGAGACTCTATCTTGCTCGTTCGAAGAACGTGTCTCATTAACGAAATTGCCGAATAATTGTTATAATCGTTGTTTTTAATTCGAACAGGGTGTACTGACTTGGTCACATGCAGTTTATAAATCCAGAATTAATTCGTGCCACCTATAGTATCTTCTTTGTGCCATCACTATGACCATAAGAGAGATTACCATACACGTTTAACCTGTTCATCGGAAGATTTCCCATTGCGTGTAACTATTATGATGATAACAGTTAGCAGTTTATCTGACGAAAATCAAAGAGCACGTTAAATTGCGCATTTGAAGAAAGAATGGCGAGCTAGTATTAGAAAGAAACGTAAGCTTATCATAAGCTTCTAGAAAATTAACGAAAAAATTTTATACTTATTTACTTAGTTTATTTTATACTTAATTTTTTACCACTTCAACCCTAACTTGATCGACAGCTCTCTCCATTTTCGTTTGTTACCATCTAAATTTCATTATTATTGTAATTATCGTGAAATAATTTTAAAGTACTCAGTCTTTTTCAGAGGGATTCGTTCACTTTCTTATCAAACAGGGTTAATTCGACGTCATAGTGTTTCAAAACAGTCGTCTGACCGCTTAAAATTATGTTTCATCCCAAAAGTGTACAGATCATTGAGAAAAAGTAAGATTATTAAAGATTACGACTTTTTTCTTCATTTTCTTTGTAAATGCGGAATATTTAAAACAAACACTGAATTGTTTAACTAAAAATCAAAGTTTCCGACATTGTACTGTAAACATTTTATTTACAATTTTTGCTCTAATTAAATATAAATTTAAATATAGAAAATATACAGTCAATTTTTATGGTTCTTAACTGTTTGCTAGCGAGCCACAGTTTGAAACACTGCGCGTCAGGTACACTCCTGTTGAAAAGTATTAGGATGCCTATCGAATGTGAACTAAATCTAAACTAAGTTCCAAAAGAAATTATTCCAAAAAGAATACCCACATTTTTGTACCGATTTTAATACTACCACTCGATAATTCATCCAAAAGAAGGCAATAATTAAATTTCGCTCTTTCGTTGCACTTCCTTCCCTAATTTTCATAAATTTACTTTTTCTAGACAAGTGCATCGAATATCATATTTTTCCTCTGTTTTCACTCGTAAATATTTCTTTTTGAAAAAAATAAAAATTCTAGTTTATCCGTATTTTGATTTTAGGTGCATAATTTATGTACACAAATGCACAAGTAAAATTGACAAATACTTTTCAAGAAAAATTAACAGGCGACAGTGTACTCCCCAGACTATTTCCCGATAAAGTAGGTGAATTTCCATAAAGAAGCTCACAGCCAGTTTCCGGCTGGATCAAAAAAAAAAAACAGCAAAAAAAAAAGAGAGAAAAGCAACGGGTCACCATTTTGCTGCACGATTCAGTGCAATTACTCCGACAAAGGTGTGGATTCGTATGGACGATCGAACTCTGCACTAGTCCCGATCCTAGGTCCTTTTGAAACAGGGAATCGGGGGGGATAGAGGCAAGGCATGTGTCAGTATTCTAGGGTTCCACAGGAAGCTGCTAATTACCGAGGTTTGTCTGAGTCGTTACAGTGGCTATCGGCTCGCTTCTTTTACCTCGAACTGGCTTCCATCTCCTCGACTATCCGCACCCTTTTGCGGTGCCGAGTCGGCTCTGCATTCAGAGCAGCCACGTGAAACGAGAAAGGCTCCGTTTCTGTCTCAAGCGTGTTAATTAGACGCGCCTTTGTTTCCTCAGAAGGAACCCGAACGAGGCAAATATGAACGATGAGCCGACCCTCGAATTTTGTCTCTCGCTTGATATCGCGACCGCAGTCACGCGAATTATTTATGCCCTGGGATTGTACAGAGGTTTCATAAGGGGAATCAGCCAGTGTTTTCGGCTCGGCTCGGCTGTCCCGCGAGCAGTCTGACGTCGACTGCGATGATTCGCTGCCAATCATGACGCTTTGAACATCGAAAACTGGCAAAACATGCTATTACACATGGTGGTTCGCCTAACGTGACTATCTCAATTGTTTTCGTTATTTGTAGACCGATCAACATTTTTTTTTGTCACAGAGGATACGGTTTCAAAGGACCTCCAAGGTAGTGACCGTAGATTTTTTATATGTACTCCTTTGGAGTAAGCTTTTAGGGTCACGTTTAACCCTTTGACTACGGCAGACTTTGAGACGTGCCAGCCGTACCATACGGTAGGTTTTCAGTCGCAACGTACACCGAGAACGGCGAAAATTTTTCGTTAGGCGTGAATTTCTGAGAAAGTATATTGAAACTTTTCATATTCCTCGAATTTCAGTACGAGAGCACATGCTTGGTGCTTAACTCTTCATAAATAAAACAAATTTGTGGCTCGTTTATTAAACCATTATTAGGAAAGAAGAGAAACCGTTCATTTTCAAACCATTCCAATCATATTGGACCAAAGGATAAATCTTATGAAAATTTGATCATAAATAAAAAATATATACAAAAACAATTTAATAAATATGTAATTTGACGGAGTTAGTCATTTTGGCTTCTGAGTGGTTGAATTCGTCTCAACGCCTGCTAGCTAATAGGCAAAAAGAAAAAACTATAGAGTTATACGTAAAAAAATTGAACCTGGCCTCGAAAACTTACTTTAAAATGAGACAGAAGAAAATCTAAGGTCGTCATCTTGAAGATCCTTTGAAATCGTATCGTCTGTGACAAAAGAAATTTTGATCGGTCCACCGATAACGAAAATAATTGAGACGTACCTGGCAGCTAGCGTTAATTATTACTCGTTCTAGTTTTTGTTTCGCCCGGCTGTATGTATTTGTACAATGTAGATAACGAAGATAAAGTTTCAACGGTAATGAGGGAAACATTAACGAGCGAGCCGCAAAGAGCGATGCGAGAATGTGAAAATGTGAAATGACACATGAACGAGTGAAATGTGAAACATTGTTAGGTTTTAGACACTAGTTCCCAAGTTCGCGGATTTTTAACTGTCGTTATAATACAACGTCAGATCCGTAGATGGGAAACGGGAATGTGGAAAAAGAGAGAAATGGTAAAATTCTTGGTACCCGTGAAACCATTAATTGGAGAATTGTAAATTTTAATTAACGGTCTGTTGTACAAAATAATGGCATCGTTAAATAATGTAATTTTATAAAGGCAGATAATCTACATATGCATGTGCAGTGGAATATTAAATACGTAGTGTCTGCGTGATGTATTTGCTTTTAAAGTGTACAATTCCGTAAAATAAAGGGTGGAGTAAAAAGGTACTTGACTTTCATGAAATAATGTACCGCAGATTTGTGCAATTATAACTTTTTCTCGCTACGAGGATGAAACATTGTCCATCCCAGAATGTAAAATATTCTGTATATGTATATTTTCTTTTTAGTCCAGTTATTTTTTTGGAAATGTTTCACGGTCGCAGCGGTAATTCTATGAAGGAAGTTACAGCGACGAAACAACCAAGAAGATTTTCATTCGAACTGTTCGGATCTCCAGAGAAAGGGAGCAAATATGAATAATCTCTAGTGGTACAGAACAAGTCTGATTCCTGCGAAAAGGAGAGAAGCAATAATGAAAGATGAAGGAACCTTGGAGAACAATCTCGGGAGAAGCTCGAGGTCGCGTTTAATTATCGAGGTTTACGTGCACTGTCCTCTGAGCTTGCATGGCTTGCTCTTGAAGCCTCCCTCCGATATGCAAATGCTTCCACATACATTTTTCAAAAGAGGCCTCATTACAAATAATTCGTAAATCCAAATATCAATTATTGATTAGAATACTCCCATTGATAAAAAAAAAGGGGAATAGATGGGCAAAATAGTCGAACATGCATTCTGATGTAAACTTAAACTTGGTGTTCACATTATGAAAGCTTTAATTTCTAAATAATATTTAAAAAAAAAATTTGATCAATTTTTGTTCGAGTACTCAAGTGGGGCATATGCGTTCCAAGGAGTATTATAAATTAACAGAGAAATGATGAATCAATAGGAACGTACATATTAATTTTAATTCATTAAAATTTGATTATGTTGATGAAAGCAGAATTTACTTCTGGAGCTTGCTTTCGAGTTTAATATTTTTTATTCAGATGTGTTATCTGCTTCTACTACATTTCTGTCTTCAGAGAAATTATTTTTCATGCTTATTTCAACAAGAAAATGCGAGTACACGGAAGAAGAGTGAAAAAGATGAGAAAAGTCATTTATGAATAGTCGTCACGAAATTGGATGACTGTTATTACTGTAGAATGGTCGAATCTTAATGAGAACGTGTCAGCTTAATTTTTGGTTATGCGCGCAATCCTACCAAAGTAATAGTTTTAACTTAACACCTGTAATTTGTTTTTACGAAGGTTCAAAGTCGAGATAACATGAAATTTTCATTAGTTTGAAGATTTTCGAAACATGAAATCCTCTTCTGTTGCACTATTCTACTTATCCAAATACTTTTTTCCTCGAAATATTACTTTTATCATTGCTTGCATATTACATTCTGCAAAAATTTACCGAATAAAATATAATACACCTTGGTACTCTTACAATAAAAATTCGCTATTAAAATTCACTTGTACCTAATGCGATTTAAAAAAATTATATTGACCTCCGAATCTCTTCTAGCCCTCACTTGTCAAAAAACTATCGTCACCATGTTACGTTTTTTTTGCAGCCACAAAACTTTTCTAAACAATATTTTCGTTTGTTATTTAATTCTTAGTATTTTTCTTTGGTATTTCAGTAAAAACATTAAAATGCTTATTTCAATATTTATCACTAAAAAATTCGTATAGTTTAAACATCGTTCCATTCAGGCCAACACTAGACTACCATAATTCACAAAAAATCAAAAAATTTCTCCGATCATCAAATAGAAATAACTCCGTAAGGCACATTTACCGCGAAATTGACACGAAATGAAACCTTGAAGTGTTCATACATGAATAAACAGTAGAACGGTGTACACGTTTGCGTCCATTTAAATTAACAAACTTATAAATATTAAATTGTACAAATATACATACATTTTAAAGTTTAATTTGTTTATCACAATGAATATGCATCCGTTTATCCGAGCAACAGCTGAACGATACGAAAGCAAGCAATAAAACATTATTAATATTTAATAGAATTCTCTTCTCTCTCGGTAGACCTTCACGTGCAAATATGTAAATACGTAATCTCTGTTCCGGCAAATCATATTAACGACGTATTACGACGTCTATCACGACACGTTGCTTTTAATCGTACAATTAATGACACGCGTGTGTGTGTGTGTGTTTTGCATACTATTTGGGCACGAAAGGGTAATGAAACATTGCGCTGCAATACAAACGTAGTCTTCGTCCTTTCAATTCAACGTTCGCCCCTTCACTGTTCTACTCGTTCTGCGCTTCCTTATCCTTTCCCTTCGCCGATGGTTTGAGTAGGCTAACCGTCTGACTGAGCCTACCATCAAACTCCTCCTCAAGAGCAAGCTGGATGTTTACATTTCAATTATCCGACGCCTCGTCCGTGCCGTTATTAGTATTTGCATAATTTAGTAGCTGAAGAAGCACGCCTTCCTGCGTCTAGAGCTATCTCTGCTTCGGCAATTATCGAAATGCAATTTAGTGGGATTTCGAAGAGGATACAGTCGCGTCTACGAGATGCAACTAGCGAGTGTGTTGTACCTACTTGAAACTATTAATTCTCCTAATCGTTGATTTGCTGGAAAAGTGATAAATAGCGAGAGGAAATTTTTTAGGAAATTGGTTTGAAATTTTTCGTGGTAGAAGGTTATTAATTGTTCAATTATTTGAAAATGGGAATATTTTGTTTCTGTTGTAATTCGGGTAATAGTCTTTCGGTTTTTTTGGTGTCTAATGAAATTTTGCGTGTGAGAAAATGCGTCCCGAAGACGGTGAAGCGAGCATCTTAAAGCCAGGCCCAGCGCTTTGAGTTTTCCCCTGGGCCTGTTCGCGTAAGGGTGGACAGGGATCGGCAGGACGATCCTCACTCTTCACTTTTTGCGAAAGACGCTCAGATAACGCGGATATAGACTTTTAATAACATATACCATTGTAAAAACGTAGACACGTTTAATTAATTTTACGCCCACCCTACTACGAGTTAGAGTTTTTTAGTTAGAGTAATTTTACTCTTTATATTATGCTACTTTAATTTAATAAACCGAATTTTAAGACGACGAGACCAAAATAGCAAATTTTGCAGCTAGGTGTTAAAATCTGCCGTAGCGAAAGTTGAGACGTTGCTCTTGTAAAATAACAGAATTTTAGTTTTAATTTTAGCGACACTTTTTCCCATAAAAATATAATAGCTCATTTTTAGAGTTACTTTTTGCAGATATCTCAAAATTAACGATTTTTTAGGTCACTCTTCTAGCAAACCAACGACATGATCTGTTAAAATTTGATATAATGAACAATAGTACTCAAATTTTAAGTAGAATCTACTTTTCAAGTATGCTGTACCTGTTCTAAATGCGAAAAGTTTAAGTTACACTTTCTAAATACACATCAACTTATTTCAGTAGTTTGTTCGAATATCATATTCTTCCAAGACTGAAGCAATCAATTTTTGGCTATAAAGTTAATAATACGTTTATGCATTCGCGATTACTATTATATCATCTACAGCGTTTAAAGCAATTAAACTTGAAAGGTAAAAATGCAAATTTCGTACTATTTAAAATTTAAATAAAGGAAAAATGTAATTTCAATTCCAATTAAAATTAACAGGTTCCTCGTTAACAAATCATTTCACTGTGATAATTCTCTCACATCGAACAACTTTTTAAGCAATTGGTGTTCGTTTAAAATTATAAATAACAGGCATAATTAATAGGTGTCATATAATGACATAATAATCGTTCGTCGTTTTTGAAAGAATTGTACATCTTATCTACGTAGAAGTAGGCTAACATTATAACTATACCTGTTCAAAATAGATGACACATGGGAAATACAAAAATTCCAAACAGCGCGATAATGCATTCACGACGATACATCGTTAATAGAAAAGGAATTCCAAAGGAAATATTTCACGTAGCCGAAACTAAAAGAGCGGACATTTGACTTTATCAATGGATCTCTCTAAAGAAACTTTATTAAATCATATTAAGCGAGAAACGTTAGCGTCGTTCGATCTCCTTCTTTGGAATCGTTCAAACGTGATTCAAATTCATTAGTCTATCTTTAATCGATTAATCGGCCGGGCAATTCAAGAATCCTCCAGAGTGGTAGGCAAATGAAGGTGAACAAGGAATCGTAAGAAAGAGACGACAGAAATGAAAAGAATCTCTCTTCGGGGAGAAGAAAAACTCGGAAAACGAAACCCCGGTGTAATATTCCGGGAAATTCCACAAATCGATGAAAGAAACGGAAACGAGCGAAAGGGAGAGAAACAAAGAGGGATAGAAGAAGCCCGCCGCGAGGGGGAGAGGAAAAGTGGAACATTTCTGTGCTCGTTAAAACGCGCAGCTTCAGCATCCAGTGCAAACCGGAAGAAAGAAAGCCTCTCTCATTGCGAAACGTGACCCGTTTCCTCTTTCTTCGATTTTTCATAGAATAACTATTGCTTCGTTTCTTTTCAAAAAACAGCTTCGTCATTTTTTCGCCTTATCTCTCGCTCTCTCTCTCTCTTCTTTTTTACGATATGAAAAATCGCGCAACAGCTGAGCTACGACGAAGTCAACAGGATCGATTTTAACTGTACGTCGTTTGTCATCTCTCGTTTTGATAATGTTAATGGTTTTTAATGAAATCGGAGATCGACGCAATCATTATCCGTATTTCTCTCGTTTACCTCGACGAAGGAAGAAACATTGATACGAGGTGAAATGCATTATTCTCTTGTTATTGTTATCAAATATTAGTATGTTATCATTGAACTTTTGATCAATACGTATTTGCAAAATGCTCGCAGGATTCATATTTAATTCACACCCCCATTTCTGTTCTCTGGTGATTAACACGTTGACTGCCAAGCTACGAGATAACTCGTAGTTGGCAGTTTGCTGGTAGAAGTTACATCCTATTCGGAGACGCCCGACCACGAGACAATTCGAAAGCATTTTTTTTTTTGCAAGAAAACAATTAAAATTAAAGTCATAATATAAAAATTAATATGTGTTTGCTTAATTCTATGTTGGCGTCTAGAACAGATTTCTTCGAAATAGGCTTGGCAGTCAACGTGTTAAATTATGCTTCTTCCAATATGGCTGCTATCTATTGGGTCGGTGTTTAAAATGAAAGCAATAGAAGGCTCAGTATTACATCGATTATTACAGAAACTGTCAGTATTTGTATTAAAATATTAGTAAACACAATAATTTGTCAGTGTATATAATAAATCTAACCTAACCAAAAATTTTATTGACCAAAAAAACAAAGTAATATCGACCGAGTAAACAAAATTGTACCGACAAAATGCTATTTAATCTTTGCAATTAATTATTTACACTGACCAAAGTATTCATCTTTACTGACTGTTTACTTTAAAATATACTTGCCATTAATTAAACAAAATACTGACCAAATAAATAGAAGTGCTTCAATATTAATGCTACCTTTTTTTAATGCGAGCAAATTAAAATCATCTCATGAAGAAAATTACATTTTCGAAAATGTGGATCGAAGGGTGGAAAAACTCTGTCCCTTGACGTACTTCAAAAACAGTAAACAGCTCTTTGAAAATTAAATTCACAAATTAAACTGACGTTCTTTTTCTGTGTTTCGAAAAATCAAACCTACAAGTATTGTTAACTCGTACACAATTCAAGTGCAAGTATTTTCTAATGCGAAATGATCGACGAATCTTTACACGGGCAAAGATTCAGTCAGCGAACGCAGCTTCTTTCACAGAACATTTCACGATTTCATCCGACAACGATTTCTATCTTAGGGCGTTGTAAATGCGTGTAATATTTTACACGTGGGCTTGTCAACGTGCAAAACACCGTGAATAATCATAAATATGGATCAAACGAATACATTGCAGCGCAGTTTGAAAGAAATCTATCGTTCACGCTACATCAATCATTTTTATGCAACGTAAAACGTCGATAATGTTTCGGATATAATAACATGATTTACACTCGGATGAGCATTCAAAATATGTGACGTGAATATTAATTGCTTTCACGTATTTATGAAACTGCATCGTTCAATTATCGATACGCAACCGTTCGTGATGTTCGATAAAATAATGTTAAACAACAATGGATAGAATTAGGAATCTTTAGATCGGTTAGATTTCGAAATTTTTATCGAAACGACAGTATTCGATTTTTTTTTTTAGTAATTTATCGAAATTCAGTTATAAATTTAAACGATTTAATTAGTATTTCGCTGTTATTTAATTATTTCATTCACTATTAGCGAAGATGCGAAGTGTAATTGTTAAATAAAATAATACGGCTTTCAAGTAAATTTTCGAAACAAATTGTAACTTCCTTTGGAAATGTTATTATTCTTTTTTTAATTCTTCTGCTTATAATGGATTACAAATTACGAAAGAAGCTCAGTTAACATGCACATTTGTGTTATTTTTTAAACAATACAAACAATTTTTAAGCTGCTCAAATATAATTTATTAAAAGCTCAGTTACAAAAGTCTCTGTGCACCTCATTAGAACTTATTTAACGTTGCACAATTTCAACAGAGAAGCCAGAAAATAAGCAATATTTACGTTACTTTATTTAGAAACATAATGTTTACTATTCGTGCAAAACAAGTTAACTAAGGAAGGAGAATAATATAACAGACACCAGCTGAAAAAAGATTTCGTACTAAAATAAAGTGTTTGTAAACAAAGCTCCAAAGGTAAATACAAGTTAATTTCTTATTTACAAGCAAATGGAAAGAACGTTACTCAAAATATCTTTCAGATAACAGAAAATATCTGTTAATATTGACATTTATTTATTTCTCTTTAGTAAATATAACTAAACACACATTTTCTAAATAAAATAACGTAAACATTATTTATTTACTGCTTTCCCTGTTAAAATTATACGACACTAAAGAAACTCTAATTAAATGTACTTACACAGACTTTCTCGAAAACAAACAACTTTCCAATTGGAACCACATTTTTATCCCACTTTCCGAAAGACCGTAAAAGCGTTCCGTGGCCGTTATAGCGATTAATCTGCTCTACAGGTAAATAAATCAGGCGATTATATCCGAAATATGAGATATCATTGGCAAGAACTTTACGAAATATATTTGCCGTCCAATGTGTGTCCCCTTGCGTTGATCAAACTCGCCGGAAAAGTAAGTGAAAGGAGGGCGAAATTGGCCTGTAAAAATCTCCGTGATGCATCAAGACAGAGATTAAAGAGCTGTTATTCCCCCGTTTTACCGGCGGAAATGAGCTCCCGAAATCGATTGTGGAACAATACTTTGGAATTTTCGTGGAAGCCGATGAGGTCACCGTTGATATTCTGTTATCTCTATCAGCTACGAGCAATAGGAGAAAAGGGCACGATAAATTGCATGTTATATGCGATTCCATCGAAGCCAATAGAAATATCTTAATAAAGATTTCTGCGTGATATATCGTCATAATTTTTGTTTTATTTAAGCAATTTTAATCTCTCAAAAAATTCGTTGATTTACAAATTTCTACTGTGACTACGTTAGTCCTGAATTTCAATCTAAAGGGAGATTTATCAATAATTTTCTCAAAAACTAAGCCTAGGATGAAAATATTTGACCTATTCTATATTTTTTATTTATTTTTGCATGAGAAATAATTTCTTGCTCGCTTCTACAGTGTTTTTGGTCGTATCCTGTATATTTTACGGTAATATATTAGTAGACATAAGGGATGACCCGAAATATCACACGAATAATGACCGAGCACGTTATTTTCCCCTAGTGTTTTATGGATCACTAAGCTCGTTGCAGGTTGAGTCATTGATATTTTCTTGATGTTCCAACTTGAAAGTCAACTTGTATAAAAGTCAGTAGAGACATAAATATTCGGGTCTTAAATTCCTTTGAATATGAATTTATTATATTTATTATTTTAATCGACTATTACCCCCCTTTACTATATTCAATATTGAGAATTTATTATTATATTGCTTAAAAATTTTATTTAATTTAACTAGACTGAAGCATAGTAATTTAGTAATAATCGAAGATAAAATAAGCATATGTGAGTCTTTTCATTTCAGCTCATTTCAGGAAGCTATAAAACATTCGAAACTCCACATATTTTTCACCTTTCAAGCAAAATTAAAATGTCCTCTGTCTTTTTTAAAGCTCTAGAAACAGACTAATTCATTTGTCACAACTACTTTACAAATACTTTTACCAGTTTTTGTGTGATATTGCTATTTAATATTAGTCAAAGCCACCGAGTATTCACAAGCTGCCAGAAAAATGGCGAAAGCTCATCAACAATAATGGAAATTATTTCGCTAATTAATCTGTTCTCATTCCTTTCAAATAAAACATCGATTGTACCCAAAAGTCGGGAAGAATTCATTTCTACACGAAATATTTCCCTCGTGTTTACACATTCCACTACAAAAATTTATGTAAAACCGATCGAATCGACAATAACGAAAGAATTTTTGTCACGGCAGCAAACGGTCGATAATCGAAACGTCGAGATAAAATACGAGCTGACATCTCGAACCCTCTCGAGCGATCAACGGAACCGTTTTCCCCCAATTCTCTCACGGAAATTAGTTCTGCGGAAACGTTGTTCGTCTTCGCGTGTATGCCTCACGGATCGTCGATTTTACGAGGACAGGATCGCTGCCTCATTGACCGTTGTCGTCGAAATTCGAATGGACAAACTTGACTGCTGCCAATGGCGCAGTTAGCTAGCTCCCCCATTTGTTCCACAACTCCGTGAATATCAGATCGTCCGACCGGAGTGAAATCGCTTCACAATTCCAGTCACGATAACTACACTTCGCGAAGACTCTGCAGGTCAGATAAGACTATAACCGTCGAAGAATGGGATCGTTCCCTCCGACTCGTTTTTCTCCGACAATGGAAAAATGAAAAATGGGCGAACTGTTTCTGATCGGGCAAATGTAACGAAAAGGAAAACTGTTGTAAATAATTCGAGGTCGTAATTTTTGGTACTTCTAGACGTTGATAAGGAGTAAAAATTAGTAACGACTTAACGTAGATGTAATAAAATTTTGTTGATTTGGCGGTTTGTGCAAATGAGATTTTCCAGCATATTCGAGAAAAAAGTGTGATAACGATGGAACGTTTGAAATAATTTTGACGAGTATAATGAAATAGACAAACATTCGTTTGTTATATTTTTCAAATATTTCACTCTGTTTATTATATACAGGGTGAGTCAGAAAACTTGTCCACTCTGCATAACTTCCAAAGTATGTTTTCCTCGAAAAAGTGTTTTACCTAGAATTTGCATTGTATCGAAGGGAACATGATGCTAAAACGGTTTTTTAAATAAACGAGATGTCAAAGTAAGACTTACAATTTCTAGAATCATATCAACTCTTTCCGAATGTGCCCCATATAGTGCATTACAGCATTCGCCAATATTTTCATCTTTTATTTAAAGAAACACCCAAAATACACTAACTGGTACCACAAAAACTCCAAGAAACAAAACAACTATGTTTCACTATAAATCGTCCAAAATACTGTACGCGAAATATTCAACTAAATAGCCAAACGTAAACTAAACCGCCGATTGTATAATGCAAACTTATCAAAACTTGTTTTCAGCATAGAATGCGCTCGTATTACACACTTCGTATAACAAGTTTAGAGTCGCTCCGTACAGTAAAAGGAAGTAACACGACGAGCAATTGTCAGACAAGCGTTGTTTAAAAGTGAAACGAAAGCTTATCGATAAAATCGACCGGTGATCGTTACGAAGGAAAGATTATCACGTACGAAAGGATACCGTGTAACTTTCTAAAGCAGGCACAGGACGTGCTTACTTTATTGTAAAAACAATAGAGCTGTTCCGATATCATTGTTCCGCGTGATGTATGTATCGGGCGGTAACGCTTTAAACCTTTTAAACCTGTCCAGGGTGCAACATGCCATTCCAGCAACGTGTACAGCAATGGGTTAGGAAAGGCTCTTAGCAAGTGCTTTAGGTGGGCGTTTTCGACCGCGATATAGTACCTTTTAACCACGGAAAAAGGCAAAAAGTATCGAAATCTACGACCTATCTTTTCCTCTTTTTTCCTCCTTTCACCCTTTCCTTCGAGGTCTTTCTCTTTAACTGCGTCTCGTTTATCGCGTCCTCACTCTCCCCTCTAGACCGAATCTGTTCCTTCTTTTTCTCTGGCAAAGTGAAAAGTTATGAAACGAAACTAAATTTGGAAGCAAGTGTCCATGCAGAAATATGCATTTGACGTGGTGAACATTTTACAATTTCTACGTTCTCCTCTTAACTATCGATTTCATACAGCGACCATAACTTCCGCGTTCAACGAAGAAAGGGTAGAAAGTGGAAGAAATTAAGCGTACCGTTTTAATGAATTTATACTGTAATACACCGCACTGCAA
This sequence comes from Habropoda laboriosa, assembly GCF_001263275.1. Classification (NCBI taxonomy): domain Eukaryota; kingdom Metazoa; phylum Arthropoda; class Insecta; order Hymenoptera; family Apidae; genus Habropoda; species Habropoda laboriosa. Next base: position 60,090 of record NW_017100127.1, on the reverse strand, counting down.
AATAAAACTTCTTTTTCTCTTCTCCGAGCCGGCGATAGGGATCGCAATCAATTTATCTTTTACTCGTTCGTAATTTGCACGCGTATCCGCGGAAGATAGGGCCTGAGCAGAACAGAAAATACTAGAGGCTCTGACTCTTTAAGTGCATTCGATCGTGGTGTAATAGCTTTTAACTACGGAAACAAAGAAAGGTACGATTACCACCGACGAACCCTTTCATTCCTCTTCTTCTTTCCTTCCCAGTCACCGTTCCACTCCTTTTAACTCCTACTTCTCGAACTTTCAGAACAAAGCGAACACTTGGCACGCATCCCGAAAATCTCAACGACCGACAACACAGATTGTCAGGTGTTCGCTGAATGTGACCCAATATTTTACAAAAGGATATAGCAGACGTTTCCGTGGGACTGCGACGATAGGGCTTCTCTAGAAAGCGGATTCGGGGTACAGTTTCCTTTTACTTTTCTTCCACTTGCGATACGAAACTGCAGCAGAGACGATAAGAAGCGAGGAAGAGGTTCCGTCAGTTTAATCATTTTGTCGAATGGGTTAATTAGTTATTAATGAATGTATAATAATGAGAGATTTTTCACACAATATAATGTAACTTTTGAAATATGAGATTACGTTACTTGCTTTTTCCCAGTCTTTCTCTTCTTTGTTTAATTGTTTTTGTCACAGTTTTGTATAATACAATGTAAATTTTTTAACGCGAGATTGCACTACTTGCTAACTTTGATTACTTCATTAATTTTTCTTGCCCAATTTGTAGAATTTTATTTAAACAATTTCTTTTTCAAATTTACATTCAGTTAGAAAACAAGCGAATTACATTGACTCGTATTTCTTCTCGAAATAAATAAAATGATGGTCAAAAACACGTTTTAAATAAATGTATTAAATAGCTATAGTTTAAAATGTCTAATAAAATAAATTGCACGAAAATACAATATTTTCTTCCAAAGAAAAAATTGAAGGTTACAATTCTTCAAGCAATTATATTGCAATATTATACCTTCTTCTTCAAAGACAAGTAATTTTTATCAAAACAATATTTCGTGTCTTTTAAAACCTGCATTATTTAAACCGTATCTCTTCTTCGCTCGTTTCTTCTTCATTTCCTACGATATTTATAGTACATCCACAGACATTTCATTTAATACATCTCGACAGAAAAAGGACACTTTCTCGCAGCAATAAAATCCTGCTCACTTGATCAACGACTAATTCAAGGGACGAAGCCACTCCGAAGAAAGTATTCTCAAAGAAATATGTACGGTTGAAACGTTACAACCCCTTCACGGATTGTAAAACAACGATCTTGGCACCCTCGACGCATGATTTTCTCCACCTACCCGATCTTCCATGCAGGCAAACTCCCGTCGTTCGCCATAAAGAAAATCCGTGACGGGTGGTCCCTGCTTCCGGTTTTTCTTCTTCGACTCCCCCGTTCGTCTTCCCTCTGCAACTCTCTTCCTGGCAGCGGTTCGCTGTCGATGCTAGTCCTACGTTACGTTCACGCGCGTCCATCATCCCCTTTTCTTCACAGTAGGGGCGCGAGGTACACCCTTCGGTGCAACCAGCCACTTTGTACTCCTTGAATCGCGACAACGCATTCTCGAGGCACGGCGAAAGAATGGAATCGTAATAGATCTTGTTCGCGCTCGACTGAGCAGCTTTGACACTTCGATGCCGTTGTCATTCTGATGCGCTTCCATTGAAGTTCTTCTTTTCTTTTTTGTTGCAGCTCGTTCTTCTTTCCATAAAACATTCGGCGTAGAACAGTCTGTCTTCTTCACTTGTAGAACGTGTTTTCTCTTTACTTTTGGCAACTTTCGACGTTATCGATTTTCAACGTATCTTTATTCTCGAACACGTGCAAATCGTGTACTTTATTTCTATAGTCAGATGGCAAAATGTCGTATGTGTGTATGTGGGTGAAATCTAGAAGTTGGGGAAACGTGACAACTTTGTGCCATGTAATTTACACAAAACAAGGCGAGGTGTATTTAAATGGTGTTTTTAAAACATTGTAATTTTTCACAGCTGAACAAACATTGAAATTGCTGTACTGCAAGATGAGAAAGTTGCAGATACATTTTGCCATCTGACCACAGAATTTTTGTTCTCGTTTACCGAATGGCACGCAAGCAGGAAATGTTAGGCAACTTCTTTTGTTCGTATGTACCGGGTGTCCAATTTTTTTCCAAATTTTTTCATCAAACTTTGTCAGTATATTGTGTTGGTATAGGCAAGAAAGAAATGTTATATAAACACGGGTCGTTTGAAGCTTTATTAAGAAGTTATAACAGTAATACGAAAAACCAAATACGATTATTGTTATAACTTTTTAACAAAGCTTCAAACGACCTATGTTTATACAACATTTTTTGCTTACCTATACCCGTAGAATATACTGACAAAGTTTGATGAAAAATGTTGGGAAAAAATTGGACACCCGGTATATACACCAGTTACTGAATAAACTTCGACCTTTTACGCAGCCAGTAATTTTACGACATAAAGTATATTGTGAAAATTTTTGTTTATAACGTACAGTGCTTCGATTTGTCTCGTTAAAAAGGACTTTGATCGATAACCATTGCATGCTATCGAAATGTTTCAGTGAAATTTATTAGAGAGCGTGACGCAAGCGTGCAAATGTTAGGAAAGGAGAATAGATCGCAGGGAAAAAAGTTTATCACGACCTGATACTGGCAACTAATGAGAATTAATTCCTTGATTGGTTACCGTTCCCCTCTTGGAAGTTAGGGCAGGTGAAAGGTAAAGAAAAGTTGTTCGGTAATTAACAAGTCTGAGAAAATTCTCCTGAGGAATTTATGATCTGCTTGAAATTCATAAATGTGAAGTGTGTTCTGGAAATTTACAGTCCTAATTTGCCGTTTCGGTATAAACACTTATAATACTCGAACAAGTTAGTTTGCTGAAGATTTATACGATTTAAATTCTCTGAAATTTCAGGTTCGTAACAGCAGAATTTACGAATTCATTACAATCTAATATAATAACAAATGACTTCAAGTGAAAATACTGGAATTGCAACGTTTCTCATATTTCTATCTCAAAAATAATTTGTTTATCGACTGATAAGTGCATTAACTGGAACAGGATTAAAAATGTAAATTTCTGCCCGCAAGTTATCCTCGTAACTGGTAATGGAATATGAAAAATAGATTCCACTGAAGCAAGTTTTACGCAAATGGAGCTGATTAGAGAGATTATAAGTAGGATCCTCATCCAAAGAGGCTTACTCCCTCAACCAGGTTGAACATGCAAAGTGTGCTGAAATCGCAAAATTGTAAGACTGAAGTGGAGTGAGAAGTGTAGCAATCAACTAGTGATTTGGTATTATGCAAAGAAAAAATAATTAGAAAGAGTGAGTGAAATGCAAAAATTATCCCAAAATCTGAACGCTGTTCCGCTGATAATAAACATTTTTCAAGTTGCCTTGTAAAATATCGACGTAATTTAATAAAATATTCAATTATTCGATTGTTTCAGAGATACGTTAATTTTGTCGTTCGATTTAATTTAACATTTTGCATTTGGTTGAAGTACTCCATACCTGCTTACCTATATGTGTACATTTTCATAACACCTTGTAATTAATTCCACTTTTCGTACGCTTGTTTTTTATGGTAATACACTTTAAAAGTTTCAGCTAACGCTCTCTATTAAGATAAATAAACACGACAACGAGGGAAACACTGTGGCTCTAAGGTAGCTCTAAAACAAGGTCAGAAAATACAAATGCCAGCACGAACTTCTTTCATTAAGTTTAGAGCTAAATTCGCCCACACAATTTCGCATACACTTTGTATTCGGTTGGTGCAAATGAGATGCGTTTTTAACAGCTGAAACTGGCGAGTTAGTCAAAAAGTAAAAATATTCATAATACAATTGTTTGGATATTATTATCTGACGTGATGAATAATCGGTATAATCGCGTAATTTCTTTTGAGTAAATTTAAATTTGGAAAAATTGCTGAAAACATTTGAAGAATGTTATGCAAATGTTAGGACACTTCAACCTCGGTGTGGAAAATTTAAAATTGATGATTTTTCATTAGAAATGAGCCGAAAGGAAGGCTAAACAGCACCTATTTAGGACGATAGCGTTTCAAGAAAAGTTATCGAAAACAATTCACGGTAAAGAATATGAAATCTTACCACATCCTTCTCCACTCAATCTTTTAAAAATAAATTATTCCCAAATGAACACCGACCAATAATTTTAATAAATTTGCAATAGAGGAACTAGAATCGTGTGGAAATTAGTTTTCAAAGAAAACTTTGGTACCCAAAGTTTCATTAAACAAAAAACCAACCTAATAGTCCCACTGGTGCACCTACACATGGCATGAAAATATGGAAGAATTCAACTTCAAAGCGCAACATTTCCTACGAATTTCAAAATCTTCTGCGTGTATCCGCAACATCCAATTTACGTCACTCTTAATAGGTAGTTTCTCTGTACGGAACATCCGGTCAGAGAAGTAAATTACCGCACTCGCTTTCACGTAAATTTATATCCCGCAGAAGTGGCCGCTCTAGGAAATATTAATCCCGAAGTAACGTATCGAACATGGTTGATGCCGCGTATCAAGGCCGTTGAACGCTCGCCAAACACGATGCGGCCGTTTTAACTTTTACCTGGCGCATCGTGTATCCTGCACCTTTCCACCGTCGCTTCGTAAATACTAATAAAAGTGCGAGGGTGCACGCTGTGTCTGAAATAAATTGAACCGGCTGCGGACACGGAGCCACACTCCTGACGAGCGTTCCTGTAAATTTCAGACGCGCGTCCGCCGTGGTCCCACGAGGAAAGGTCGAGGCAGCTAGGAAGGAGCGGCCTGCACACACGCTAATAATTTTCTTTAGAAAACGCCGCTAACAACGCGTTAAAGTCAACCGCGATATTGTGTCTAAGGTGAATGCGGGGTTAATTGATACGCCGGATAAAAATATCCTCTCCGTTGCTTTGTAATCCGATTAAACCGTGAAAACACTCGATACAGGCGAATCGATTGTTTTACACCTCATTTTATGCTCGATGAGAACATTCGTTCGACATCGTTAAACCGTGTAATATATTCATGGGAAAGAATGTTTATCCTTGATCGAAGGGAATGTGAAAAATAATTATTCTTCGGTTGTAAATGTTGTAGGAATTTTGCTATTATTTCAGACACTAGGAAGGCCAACATGATTAACTCCATCAAATGAAATTTATCAAATTTTTTTATACATATATTATTTCATAAATTTGTTACTTTTATTTGTGATCAAATTTTCATAATATTTATCATTTGGCCCAATATGATTGGAAAGGTTTGAAAATGACAGGTTTCTCTTTTTTCCCAAATATAACAACACATGTCACATTTTTTTGGTGGTTTCATAAATGAGCCACTCAGAATCCAAAGTGACTAACTCCATCAAATGAAATTTATTGAATTTGTTTTATTTATGAAGAGTTACGCACCAAGCATGTGCTCTCATACTGAAATTCGAAGAATATGAAAAAGTGGAGTTAATCACTTTGGCTTCGAAGTAAGCTCGTTTATTGTGTTATTACTTGTGTCGTTACTATTTCGTTTGTTTATGTCTTTATAATTTGAGCGAGTGCGAGTTGACATGGAGTATCTGATTGCATCGGGGATGAAGATAAACAAACAGAAGTAGGAGAACGAGGGAAGAAGCGAGACGTGGGATATTCAGAAAATATGTTGAAAAAACATCTCCCAGTTCTAGTTGTAAACATTCCTACAATATTGTATGTTAACGAAACGCTTCAACGTTTCTGTCATTAATTAAGCGTTTATAGATTTTTTGCAATATGGTACAAGCTCATTTTTCTCAATTTCTGCACGAAGTTTCCACTTTTTTTTTATTCTATTTGGAATATTTCTAATAGTTTAGTATTTTAACGATAGGTTGAGGTAGAAATTATTCATAGATATTCATGCATCGTTTAGAAATCTGATAGAAGTCTATACAGAAACCAATTAATTCATATTTGATATGAACATATGCTACAATTAACATCGTGGCTATTGTAACGTAATATTGTATTACAACTACCGTTACAGCATAGATATTATTAATTCATGCGAAATAGAGTACCGTTAATTGCATTAAAGAATAATGAATTTTAGTAAACTATGTGGAGAGTGCAACGAAAATCGAATTAGCAATATTTCATGTTCTTTTAATAATTATTATATATTTTCGTTATTTATTACGCCATAACACAATCCCTGCATTTCTGTTTATACTTCCTATTGAGTACTATTTCTGTAAACAACTAAAAGTTCTAGAAAAAATGTTTACTTTTATGTTCCCAACTTTGAAATTTTCAAGAATCAATAGTGGTGCACTATAAACATTTTAAAAACAATTAGCAAGAAATAAAAACGTAATAATTCTGAAAATTCTGAAAATTCAACAAGAAAACCATTTTTTCATGCTGTCAGTATCTGGTTATCTCACTCTGTCATCTTTATTTTTTTTTTTAAGAAAAATCTTAGAATAAAATTAAGTTACATTTACTTTGAAATTAAGAATATTGCATAATTCAAGTCAGCATTCTTTAATTTTTACATATTTTGCAAACTAATATAAGGTTATCTCACTCCTTCATTTTTCTTTTTTTAATCTTGGAATGAAATAGTTTATTTTAAAATTAAGCATATAGTGTAATTCAAGACAGCATTCTTTAATTTTTGTATATTTTGCAAATTAATGTAAGGAGAACCATCCAGCAGGTTAATAATATTAGCTAAATGCTTCACATAAGAGTGTAGCAAGCACGGCTGCTGTGTGTCACTTCGTTACCACTCGCTTCCGAAGGATGTTAAGAGTAGATAATACGCTGCACTCCAGGGACTCAAGTATGCACTACGTGGCATGGCTGTTACGTCGGCTCTAATGTTGCTTTTATCGTGACGATAAATCAAAATACTCAGTGAAAAGCCGAATTACTTTGCCGCAAAGTAATGACAACAACCACGCTGACGGAAAATGAATACAAATGGTCGTGTCTCGAGGACGAATGGTCTCTACAATGGAACTTATTATTGTTACAACTCGTTCGATATTTACAAAGGAACGTTCATAAATTTCTCTCATATAAATAACTTTGCATACGTTATTAATTCATAAGTCTACCTTCGAGATGCCTAAGTTGTGCTTACAGTAATGAATAGTAATGTGAACTCAGAAGCCTAAGTGACCAACTCCATAAAATAAAATTTATCAAATTTGTCTTATTTGTGAAAAATTAAGCACCAAACGTGTGCTTTAAATTTACTAAAATTGGAAGAATATCAAAAGGTGGAGGTAATCATTATGGTTTCTGAGTGACTCACTTATCACACTTATGTGTGAGGTCTATGAAAAACTTCCCGTCGTATTTTTCTGGAGAATGTGTATTTACTTTTTATCGCGTTTATCGTCAGTCGATATTAAAATAATAATAATACAATATTAATATTGTATACTTGTTGTCATAAATACCAGTTGTGAAAATTAAAACAAAAAGAAACATACAACGCCTTTCAATGTCGTTGATTTACAAGCGATGGAAGTTCGGATAATCTTTTCGGATAATGTTTCCCCTTACACGATACAGGAACTCACTATACCCACTATGAAATGTATACGTGTTAATCAAGAATCGTGTTTTTTCTTCTTTATCAGGTCTAATGTGTACTAAACGGAATTGCTTGAAGCTTATAACATGAGGGAAATTACGGAGTTGCTATTGCTATCGCCAAGAAACTTTATCTTCCAGTTATTATAAGAAACTATCTTCATATGATCGTTTTGCGAGCTAGCTATAGATGGTTTAGATTCAGTAATTGAGGTGTGTAATTAGTTTGAAACACCTTTCGATTCGTTATAATCTTTATCAATGCAAATTAAAAGTGAAGAAATAAAAAGGAAATTGGTATATTTGTTAGAAAATTGCCAGAATGAAATTGTATAAAATAGATTTACATTTTATTATTTGCAACGTGATAATGATTAGTGTGGTAATTTATATCCAACCATTTTTTGAAACCCCCAACATTCTTCTGAAATGGAATGCAGAAAAGAAATTCTGTTGAAATTTCATAATTATTCACAATAAATGAAGATTATTTACCCTTCCAGAATGGAACGCAGAGAAGAAATATTTACCCTTCCAAAATGGAATGCAGAAAAGAAGTTCCATTGAAAATTCACAATTTGTCACAATAAATAAAGGTTATTTATTTTTCCAGAATGAAATGCAAAAGGAATTCCATTGAAAATTCATAATTATTCAAAATAAATATAGATTATTTACCCTTCCAGAATGGAATGCAGAAAAGAAATTCATAATTATTCACAATAAATACAGATTCTGTATTAATCTTTATTAGTAAATAATATTTACTTACTGTGAATAATTATGAATTTTCAACTGAACTCCTTTTTTCCTTTCATTCTGGAAATAGATAAATAATAAAAACGGATGAATTCTGGAAGGATAAATAATCTTTATTCGTTGTGACAAATCTTTTTTATTTCATCTTCGAATACATTATTACTTCGTATGCATTCAAATATTAGCAGCTGAGTCGTTTCATTTATAAACGAATATACAGGATAACCGTATTATTCCCATAAAGGCTGCTCTCAATTCACGTATCGTAAATTCTGCAATTTCAACAGGGTACTACTTTTTTCTCCTCTTATCATTACCGACACATACAATCTTCGACGTTGCGTTATGATAGAGGAAGGCAGATAGTTGGTCCGTCTAAGAGACTCCAGGTTCGTTTAGTTGGTGCGCGTCAGAAGAACTGGTTTAATTATGGCACGGTGAATAAGAAAATTATTGGTGAACCTACAGCACGATAAACGATGAATTTGCCATAATTGCTGATACCATATCGTTTTGCAATCACGATGGGGGTAAAGAAAAATGGGTGTATTTTGTGGATGCGCTTAAAGAAGCTCAATTTCGTGTAATGGACATTGATCGATTCGACCAAATTACACGATTTTCGATGAATTTATTGCCAGGAATATTAATCCCGATTTAATGCTAACTTGCTTTATTATCATAAACAAAAGAAACACGAGCCGCCGATAATACCGTATCTGGAAATGTTTAATTGATCGTCGAGAGAAATACGACAGCTGCCTAACAAATTGACGAAATTAATTCATGTACAAATAAGTGTTTAAAAAAATTCCTTATAATGCCAAAAATACTTCAAATTTCGCTGTAAACTATCATTTACGTTTAAAAATCAATATTATTGCGATTCGTATTTAAAAACCATACTCTGTATCTTGAGGAAATGTAAATGAAAATTTTAATCATTTCAAATGATCAAATGATCCCTCCACTGACCTATGTATACTTACCGCAAATTTTGAGCTTTACAGAATCGGTAAAATTAATAAATTCAATATATCAATAATGGTAACGATAATTTTGCATTTATCGCATAAACATTTCATCAAAATGTTCCCTTAAAATGTGTAAAAGAAATACACGCAAGCTTACCTATATTCTTTCGAAAATATATCAATTCTATCTGATTTCGTTCCCTCGCAAATTCACCTCGCAAAACGTCATTCGCGACGATGGGACGTGACACGTTCAACGCTAAATCGAAGTAAATACTGAACAGCGGTGTGTACTTGCATTCGGCTTAAATTCCTGTTGTGCAACAACGTGTAAGCTACAAGGAAAGTTCACACCGGTACACAAGGTAGAAACGTTTCACGGCACGCGGAGAGATTGTGCAAGGATCGTTGCGACGGGGGAAGAAGAAATTGAAATTGCCGTTAAGACAGCGGGGCAGACGATAATAACGGACGCAGGTAAATTTCTTCCCCATTACCGGGATCGAAGTTTCGTATTCATTATTCGAGAAATCATCGATCGCGATGCCTATGCGTTTATATCATGCCACTAAAAGACTGCAACTTTCGTAATATGCTCTGAACCGATATTAAAACTTTCAATAGAATTCCTCTCTCCGTTTTACCCGTCTCGTAAAAGCGGCCTTGATGAAACTACTTCTCCCGCGAGGTTGTCACGATAGATAAAGAGAACGGTATTGAGGATCGAGTGTCTTTCAAAGGAGGAAGAATACGAAATAATTCCTTCGGCCAGGAGTGTATAAGTACACAATAGGCATAAAAGTTTTTCAAACAATAGAGTCAGTCAGTCCTCCTCCTCTCTCTCTCTTCTGGACGTCTTTCCGGATGGTCAATGAGAGCTCGACGTCCCCCCTAAGTACTGTGTGCCCAGCCATGGTCTACAGGTCACCCCAGATTACGTGGATCCATCTGGAGGACAATGATTCTTATTTCTGCGATTCTCTCGTGTACGCTGTTTTATGGTTGTTTGGGATACAGTTACGGGGGAGAAACGAACGGTAACATAATTTCGCGACGACGGATTAAAGTTTTAACGAATCCACGGGTGAACGAAGTTTATTTTATGGGTCACATCGTTTCCTGAAAAACACCAACGAAATGTTTCATATTTTGTAGGTTGGATTTTGAACTTCTGTTGAGTACTTTAGGAAGATAGGGAATATTAGTTAACAGGAAATATAGTACGGTGATAATGTTCGTACGGAATTCTTTGGTTGATTAAATTCGTGGTAAACTTTAGCTTAACAGTATACAGGGTGGGTCATGTAAAACAGACCTGCATTAGCTAGCTACGGTGGTACGAGAAAAATTTTATTCGTAATTTAAACGCTTCCAAAGAAAGCATTTTTTAAATGGAAGAAATTGCAAAGTTTCATATTTGACTTAAAATTTTTGAGCCTGAAATCATTTTAAGAGCATATTTAAATGCACATCAATGTCCGCTGCAAGATGCAGTAGAGAAAAGAAATGAAAAGAAAGAAAAAATGGCATTTATAAAAATATTTCTCTTCTGTCTTATTTAAATTGTGCAGGAAAATTTTCTCGTATCGTCGCAGTTTTGCATAGCCCACCTTGTATAATAAACAGAATTCAACATAACTAAAGGGTTACAGAATATTCGCGCCAATAGTCATTTGTATTTTCAATAATTCCAAGCTTCTGCAATTTTTATTCGTACGAAAGTATTTTTTTAAAATGTTATTATACATAGATAATAAAAAGAAAACACTAAGAAAATCTTTCCTCGAGTCCCGTTATCCTAAAAATTGATCCTTCGCCGATGTCGCGTTGAGACGGGGTGGCGCATCTAACGAAATCTCTTCAAAAATAACTTAGGCGGTGAAAAATTTCCGCCGGGGCCGCTTTTCCAGCGATTTTATTACCAGAGAATAATTTGTTGGCGACGCTCCGCCATAAAATAGCGCGTTATAAGGGCCGTGGAAAAATATGCCGGGATTCTAATATCGCTGGCAAGCAGACGTTTCGGTTCTCGTCCTCGTCCCTGGACGTATAAGTTCGATACCGTGCCGTGCCTTCATCGAGTCTTTGTCGAACCAATATATCCTCGTGCCTCCATTCACGTAGTGATAAGCTCAGCCTGCATTCATGTGTAAATACCCCTTCCTTCTTCTTGTACCTTCTTCCGTCTTCCTCTGTTGCGCCACAGACGTTGTCGAGAGTTCACGACTGCTTCTTCTCTTTTCTTCGGGATAAGAGGTCGGTATTTGGTGCTCCATTATTTCCTTCGATGGGGAATACTCGGATTGTTTGCCTCCCCGTCAAAGAAATTGCAAAATTACTTTCCACGAATTAAATTCTACACTCGATGCTCCGGTTTCGTGAGTCTATTTTTCGGTTGCACAACGATCAGGAACAATCGGATCACTGGACTGCGGATTTTTATGCAAATTCGAATTTTTAGGAATGTAATTTAAGAAAATAGGCATTCGCTAAATATTATTTCGGGTTTGTGTGCACTTTTGTGCCTTCAAATTTTTCATAAATGCATAAAAATTCGCGGTCTAACGATCTTTCCTCGTCTATTGATTACCATTGATGGATCCATCGATTTTCAAGTTGCAACAAGTTTGAATTCGCTTCAACGCTTTAAACAGAATAATTTTTATAAACATTAAAATTAAGTAAGTTTCCTTCGTACTTCGTCTAGAATGCAAAATATGAAACGTTGAATCTGTAATGTGTGTATGTCAATTCAATAAATACCTGATCATTATTAGAGTAGCATTATAAGAGGACATAGAACTACAATTAACGTACTTAACGGACTGTGTTAAAGTACTATTGAGTACGAAAACATATTTATTAATTTCTATGCTGTGTACCTTGCAATTTCTAAGATTTTCACCATACTCTGCATGCAAAATTTAATCACTAAACGTATTCTATTAGACCGCAAGAGCGCAGAAGACACCAGAAACCAGCTCCAAATATCTGACAATATTAAACAAATATTTAAAACAGAAGAAAATCTCAGGGAAACGATCAAACCTTCCTTGTGAAATACAGCATAGCCGCCAATTACGATCGCTAATAACCGAGATGTTGACGCGACCTCAAATTGCACTAAAAAAGAAAAATTCGAGATTCGTTCTTTCATCCAAAAAAATTGAAAGTTCACGCGATTATAACGTAATTCCAATCTTCGACGCATCATTTCGACCCGTTATTTCTCTTTCTAATTAAACTACCTATACCGTAAGGCAAAAAGAGGAAGCAACACTGAGATAGGGGGAGAGAAAAAAGTCGTAATGAAACAGATTCTTCTTCGGTGAGCACTCGGGTTTAAATCAATCTTTAGTTAATGCGAATGTTATTAAGCCTCGTTTGATACCGACGATTACATCGAGACGTTCCTGGTGCCGAGAATGGATTCGCGAGAGAATGTGCGCGGAGAAAGAGGAGAAAGAAGCGCGATACATTACAGAAGCCGAAGGGCAGTCGTGAGAATAATTTTAGGTAATTATAATAAAGTTTCTCGGCTGAAGATAAACTCGGGGAATTAAAAATCTGATGTAATACCCCTCTGTAATAACGGTCGGCTGCGATTTCCTCGTTTTAATGGAGACTGTTGGGCTACATATCCGACCGCCATTTTTTCCATCCGCAGCGCCCAAAGGCTGGCCTCTCTTAACGCAATTTGCGAATTTCCTAAGAAAAATTAATCGTAATCCTAACTTTCCTTTGAATTCGCAAGACTGAGGATTACGAAGTGTAATTAATTTGTGACAGATTAGCTTTTGTTACCTGATACAGTAATAAAATAGAAAATGGCTGACGCTTAGCTGCATAGTCGGAAAAGAAATCATAGGTTAAGGGGTTAACAGCGTGTAACGTGTACTTTTTAAAGAAAATCTGCGGTTTCGTTCACGCGTCAATTATACAATTGTCTGTAGAAATAGCTATGTAAGAAGTATCCGTAAACCTAATATTAACGCCATAACTCAGCCGTACACAGCCAGAGCTTTACTTTCGAGTCAGTGAAAGGGTTGGGAAAACTAGAATCACTTATTCGCTACAAAACGCAAATGACGAATTTTCCTCATCCGACCAAACATACTTTAATCGTACTCTCGTGTGTCGTGTATACAGAGTGTCCTGAAAATTACGCGCGATGCGACGTAAGATGACACATGGGCCAAGACGAAATAGAAAACGAATGTTCGACCACGGTCGTAAATGCATCTTTTCCGAATAACTTGCGTCACTGGGGAAAAAAGCAAGTGAAAAGAACAAAATTTAATCTTGCTCTCTCTTTTTCCTCCCCACCCCTCGTCGCTCCTTCTCTCGTCTCTTCCCCTTTTTTTCCCTCGATGAAATCGCTCTCCCCGTGTATACTTATAGGAAAAATACAGGCTGGCCTTGAGCAGCGGCTGAATAAAAATGCAAGGAATGCTCGTACTTCGTTTGCGTTTACCGTAGCCACCCACGACGAGACACACGAATTTATAATTTACATTAGCTCGGAAAACGAAAGTGGACGGTACAACGTGGTCTCCGTTAAAGGATGCGCCGCAGTTTTTCAAGGATCCCCGGGATATCTTGAAATCGCGAGATCGCCGTATTCAAATCTGATACAGCGTGCATAAAAAGGTTCGCGTAAAGGAGAGGACACTTAACAGTGATATTTTACTCCGTTTTCTGGCTGTTTTCTAGCTTAGTTGTAGACGTAAACCTGACTAGGTGCTCTTTGTGAATTAATTTCACATTTCACGGTGCATTTATTTTTTATTACATTTATAATTATTTGTCATAAGAATACTAGTAATACAATATTAATTCTATATTATTGGTAGCATAAATGCCAACTGTGAAAATTTATGCCTTTTAGTGCCACGATGGAAACTTTTGCATAGACCTAATAGTGTATTCGAACCTTAAAAGCGTCATTTTACAGAATTAATTAAGATAAAATTGGAATAAAATTTCACAGCCTTATAAATCAAATTAAGGCCTGATTAAGATTAAGACCGCAAACGTGTAAAGTATGATGTTTGTGTGAATTCTTCAAGAATCATCCAAGTTATGTAAATAAATTCTGTACACCTCCAGAAAAGTATAATTTTACGATTTTCCTTATTTCCTTAAACACTGAAAATATTTACTATACTTAACTTATTATACGAGCCATTAAAGTTCTTCAAAATGGTACGACCAAATTACGAGAAACAGCAATGACGATATTTAAAATTCGTCAATTTCCTTTCAACCTCTGCTACAACATCCAATTTCATCAAGTCCTGGAAAAGTTCATTGAAATCCTCGACAGATCTTCGCAAACATTACGGCTGCAAAGAGGTAACGGACGAATATATAAGAAAATATAGAGTGCTGCGAGATTAAGCCTTTTTAGAGAAGACATTGCAAAACCGTGCTCTCTTTGATAGACCCGTCTGCAACAGTCAAACGCCTGAATTCACCAAGCTACAAGCATCCCGGTTCTCGGAATGATTTTCTGGAAGACGGAGCGCGCGAACGTTTCCACGATTTTTGTCAAAGCTGCCGTCCGCTCTCTGACATACGTGGGACGCATTAAATCCCAGATGGGACAGGAACATTTTCTATGATTACGTTAAAACGAATATTTGCTGATTCGGTATAGGTAGACGGAGAGTTGCGTAATGCTACACCACAACTCAAACATGCCGTTCTATTCGGCCCGTTTGAAAAGAGAGAAGGCGCGGCTGTGTATCACGCGATTCTACCGAGGAATTCGCATTTATACGAAATATCGTTGCTCGGGTAGCTTGTTACTTAAATTGAAATATTTGTGATTTTTTGAGTTTTTAACTTTTGCGAATTTTTAAGTTCTGACGAAGTTTTCATCCGTTAACGTTTGTAACTGAGTAATTTCATATTGTGCAATTTGTCTTTGTAGCGAGAACTGTTCACTTTCTTCTGTCAATACGAAGAAACCTGTTATATATTGCTATTTTTATTTTTTGCTGATTGTAATTAATTTCATTTGATACAATAGTTAAGACGGTAATAGTAGACGAAGAGAGAATTTTGGCTAATTAGTGCTTCGAATAGTATTTTGGATAATGAAACGAATTAATATTAGATTTATGCTGTTTTCGGTGGAATGATTTAATTGCACTGACGCTACGAATCAAATTTTTACCTGTTGTTTGACTGCAACACTTTTTTATTTTATTTTAGTTGGAAAAGTTTACATTAATATGTTTCCACATTTATAATTTGGGATAATATTAAAGTAATATTATTATAAGAGGATTGCTAAATTGTAAGTGTAAAAACATATTAATGTAACCTTACCAACTAAAGTAAGGCAATAAAGTAATAATTATTGCAATCAAATAACAGCTATAAAATTAATTTACAGCATAAGTGCAATTACATTCGCGTTTATAATTCCCCATATGTATACAGCATGCACCAGAAAAATGAAATAGAAATTAATTAGAAATTTAGAAACATTTGCAATCTAATAGCAGCTATAAAATTAATTTACAGAAAAATGAAAATAGAAATCTGAGCAAATTAAAATTACCTCAAACGTACAATTTTTCTTATCATCCACGTAAAGTGTCTCCTAAAATATGCATTGATTTCGCAAGGAATAAATCTACCCAACAAAACGCCCATTTAAAAGCAAACGTCGCGACAAAAATTCGGTATCTCGAATAATTTCAAAATCCCCCGGTAATGTCACTTCGATAAAACATAAAATCGCTTATCGTCGAATCATTTTTATCGAAACTATACGCGCAGGACGTATTTCGCGATCTCCTCCACTTTCATCAAAATTATTCCGAACAACATTATGCCGAAGTTCCTCGCCGGAGTCCCCGAATCCACCCCACCAGAGAAATAAGAATACCGGAAGGAAAGAGAGAGAACGCAGAAGAGGAAGAGGTACTTCGAAGGCGGGCGAGTTTCATCGTAATATTCGGGATACTTGGAGATACTTTCAAAGGATGGGCTCGTGTCCAGCAGCGGAGAAGAAGAACGAGAAAAAAGCATCGAAACGAACAGAGACAGCGGACACAGACATCGCGTCCCGATCTCTATTCTGCTAGCAAGACCTTCGGCCTTCCCCTAGGACCTCCCGATTGCTCCTCTAGTATCGCAACACACGAACACGTTTCCGTGTACACTCTTGCAAATTTACACGTGTGTACGTACGTTGTGTCTACTTACGCATGCGTATCTATCACTCGGTATTGTGTACATCTCTACTTCCTCCCTCTTTTCGGTGCTTTTCTTACGTCGGTATCAAGAATTCCGTATACCAATTCGCAAATTAGACCACTCTACTTTTACGTATATTGCTTGAGTCGTGTAATAGGGAGTATGCAGACAAACGAGGAAGGCCACTGTTTAGGGATGTTCCTTGACCCTTTGGTAGTCTGATATAATTATGAATTACGGTAAAAGAAATTTAGATTTTACACGTATCATTTTTAAAACAAGAGTTGTTACGATTATAATGTCCCTTTCTAACTTTTTTCCTAAGGGTATAACACTTAGATATTTGACGCTCTCATGGGATAAACTGTCGAAGGGTTAACCCTAGGCAAGTGACGACCCAAGCAAAGTTTCGCTATTGTATTTGAAAGTTTTGAATATTTGACTTAACGAACAATTGTGTAATTTAGGAGAGACTTTGATAAATATCCCAGAATTTTTTCTGATTTTTTGAAGGCCTGGAATAGTAGAAATGACCCAGTCTGTCTAGGGAATGTGAGAAAATCTGTTTGCCTAGCGAAGGTTAATATGTGGAATGCGCATCAGTGCTGAATGAAGCATGTGAAATCAATGAAAAAAGTTCATTTATACATGTGTCTTATTTGATCTTGTTCTAGAGTTGTAGCCATTTTTGTACTTCAGTAATGTGCAACTTCTCATAATCTTTCACATCGTCTATTAGGAAATCGATCTATTGTACATCTTGCTTCAGGGAGACCGTACATTATCTATTCTCTGATTAGCACACTTATTAATTATCACTTGTAACTTACAATAAATTAAGGAACTGTTGATTAACTAGACTAATTCATAGAACAGGAGAGTCAAAAAAGTCGAGAGACATCAAGCAGTTATCAAGGATTGTATTGGAACACAAAAATGGCTATAACTCGAAGGTAATTATAGGAATTCTTTTCATTTTCTCCTACTGCTGTTCCCACATGTTAAGAAACACCCTGTATGTATAATATATGAATGTAAAAATTGTAAACCTAAGCAACAATTTAATTCGAATTTGTATTAATAAATTGCACATTTGTACGTTAAGGCGTAAAAATGAAATACGAAACGTTTGTTTTACTAATTTTTCCTTCATAATTGCGTTTTTTAAGACCGCCATATATTTAGAACGAAATTGTTGGAACGCACCAGGATCGTTGATACAAAGAGGAAGCTTTAATCAGAGATTAACTGAAAGCGTCAAGAACAGCTTTATGTTCAACTGAAACATCTAATTATACTTATTTCTATGAACCACTTCGTACACTGTTTGTTTCCACTGCAAAGGGTAGCAAATTCCAGTGGAAATTGCGGTTAAAGCGCAAATTATATTCAATTTCTCCGTGTTTTACGCGCTCGCCTTTTCATCAGTCAATGTCTACACCCATATCTGTACACGTACCTCTAGATTTTGTTACACGATATGAGCACGAATAAAGAGCGACTTGTTTTACCCGAGCATCATCGGATAACCTCGTGGATAGGGAACATCCGCAAGTCTTTGAACTCGTGGGAGGCATTCATAAGGACCCTGTTGGATCTTTATCTAGCTTAGCACACACCTTGAATATGCCGTCAGATTTGCAACAAATATTTATGAGTAACAAGTAAGGAGCAAGTAAAAGTTTCTCTCTGAACATTCTGTAGATTCATTTTTTATATCCTCCACTTCTTT
This sequence comes from Habropoda laboriosa, assembly GCF_001263275.1. Lineage (NCBI taxonomy): Eukaryota > Metazoa > Arthropoda > Insecta > Hymenoptera > Apidae > Habropoda > Habropoda laboriosa. Next base: position 41,738 of record NW_017100127.1, on the reverse strand, counting down.
CCTATTTACTGCTACGAAATGAGTATTTTAAGTATGAAGAGACAAATATGATTTAAAAAAATTTAATTAACTTATCAACAAGTTACACAGGGTGAGTTCTACATGCAAAAATAAAGCGAAAATAAAGAATAAAGTTTGTTCGTTTGAAGCCCCGTTTTCGAGAAAAATGAGTTCGAATAAGGTATAGTCGGTGGAAGAAATATGGCGAGGTCGTAAATTACAGCGTTAAGTAGCTGCATGGATTGATGCAGTAACACCCACAGTCGAATGCGCCATTTTTCGTTTTTATATTAGGACTGATAAAAGCTAAAGCATACTTCATGCGACCCTAACTGAAATTTCGAGTCCTTATTTTCTCAGGTTTCTGTCGATATTCTTGAACGTGCAAACTTCGACGCCTGACCGATTTTACATCTCGCTATATTTCTTCCGTCGGCTATACATCGTGCACTTGACTACTCCAGACTTGATGTTTTTATTAATAAGCAGTACCAATGTCACGATAAATACTAATAACACGTTTGTTAACGATTTTATGCACGATTTACACGTACATTACCGAAAGAACTGTTTGCAGTGACGTCCTACGCATACAAATTCTTGCTCCTTGAACAATAGAGCCGTGGACTGGTGCCAAGGTGTTCTGACGCTTTAATTGTTCGAAAGCCGGTATAATTCTTCCTTTGAGTTGCGGAAGATTGACATTATTTCTTCGAGAAGTGTCACATCGTTGCTGTTTGTCAACGCAAAAGTTTGAGCAGAAGCAACAGTTTGTAGGGAATCTTTAAATTCAATTTTCTCGAAAACTAAGCTTCTTAGGAACAAATTTTATTCTTTAACTTCGATTCATTTTTATGTGTAGAATCTCCCCTTGCCTGGTTGTACCACACACCTTGCCTCACTTATATCTATTAGTTAAAATGGTAGTCTAAAAATTACCGATCGAGAGGTATCTGAAAGGGAGCATGGAAATGTTCCCAGGAAATAAAAGTAAACCGAAGGATTGAAAGTTATGCAAGTGTACACACGATTGCAACATTGGTAGTAATATCGAGAAACTGGTTATGTAATATCTTTCAACTGCCAATAACATTTCGAAGGAGTCGAAGAAAAATGTATTAACTCACGAGTTATCAATGATTGAAACACCTGTTTGCCAATCAGTTATTCAACCAGCAGTTGTATAGATTCAGGTAACATACCATACGATCGATTTGTCTTTTTCTGTTTCAGTTTTGCGTGGATCGACTTTACTTGAAAAAATTAGAACTTTGAATAATTTTTAGATCCATTTTTTTTAATGTGTGTTAAGGATTGCGGTGCAAGAACTAAACATCTACTGACTAACTAAACTAAATATCAAGAACTATGTATCATAAATAATTCTGATGAATAGAAGAAAGTAGATATTAATGAAAGTTGAACAACAGATTTAAATTAAAATTATAAATATGAAATAAGTGCACTACAATTCCGCCTAATTATCTTCTCTATATAGCTGTGGTGGTACGAGAAAATTTGAATACGTAATTAAATAAGATGGAAGAAATGGCAAAAAATGAAAGGAAGTATCACATTTGGTTTAAAATTTTAGAGACCAGGATCATTTTAAGATCATATTATTATGCATGTCTAAACGCACAAACACTAGAAAACAAATATATGTACATTCATGTAAAAAAACACTTACGGCATTTATAACCAAATTTTTCTTCCATCTCATTCACACTTTGAAACCATTTAAATTACGTACAAGAAAATTTTCTGGTATCATTACAGCTAAGGAAGATAATTAGGTATTTAGCTTGTTTTACGTGGCCCACCCTGTGTCTCCCAGTTTCCACTTCAATTCTTCGTAATTTTTACAAGATTGTGACCGCGTATAATTGTTACACAATGTCACATAATTCTGGATGCACAACAAAATTTATTTCGCATTACTACAAAAGGAGCGGTGTGTAATGGTGCGCACAGTGTGCACAAAACGCGCTCGAACACTCGTACGTCATTCGCATTCTGATGCTCTCTTAAAAAATGCTGAGCATCACTCTTGTACTTTTAACATGCACCACCTGACCTCTACATTTGACCTGAACTCGCGTAAATTTTCAAGTTCAAGACAGGTCAACTGACCTATACGCGACAACCCAATTTGATACGATAACTTGTGCGTACATTTCAGTAATTAATCAATTCTAACGAAAGATTCAAGAATTCGTTTAACTCCACTTTTTGAAATTCTTCCAATTTTAGTATCAAAACACACACTTGGTGCTCAATTCTACATAAGTGAAACAAATTTAATAAATTTTAGTTGACGGAGTTAATTACTTTAGCTTCTGAATGGCTCAACATCTTATTCCATAATTTGTTTCTCGTATTATATACGAGAGCACGAAAGTGTGCAATTTGTAAACGGTGTATGCGTGTACAGTACAAACGCGATGCGAGTGTGCGTGGAAAAACGAGAAGCGGAAGACAAGGGAAAATCGCTTCTGGCATTTTGAAGAAAGGAAGGCTGCGCTGACTTGCGCTAAACGACGACGGAATGTCGAAATGTGTGACCTATTTTGCATTTTTTTTCTGAGTCACATTTCTTGAAGTTTTCAGTAATATTACGCTGAATATTATTCTGTTACCAGTAAGTGGTTGTTTCTAATCTGTTTTAACCCTTTCACCACTAAAGGGACGCATGTTTCCTACTTGAGTACTCGAATAAAAATTGATATCAATCTAGTGATCATTACAGACACAATATTCGATAAATAAATAACAAATTTGTTTTTAAATAATTCGGTCGCGAAAGGGTTAACCCATACACTTCTACACGCAGTGACATAATTTGTCATGAGCTGAAATTGAAATAAAACCAAAATATGGGGTGAAATATTTATGGAAAATTATTTTTTGCAAATTTACACTATCAAACTATTTGTAGAATACGAAAATAATTAGACAGATATTGTTTTACTTTTGTTGTTAGTAAAATTAAGAAACGAAGGGAAGATGTAATCTTTAAAAAGCCTACAGCATGTAGGTGTATTACAATACATGCAAATTTAGTCATTTGAGACTCGTGTTGTAATTATAATAGTACGTTTGTATAGCAAATTGGAGAACACTTCGTTTAATTCCATATCCAGTGAATATACATTTCAAACTTCCACCAAGAAGGAACACGAGTTTAAAAGAGAAAGACAGAAATTCTCATAAGACAATTATCGAATATTAGGAATATACCTAAATTATGTCAATTATGAAAATATTAGGAAAGAAAATCTTTACTTCAGTTCCATAAAAAAACAGAAAACAATTCAAATACATTCATTTGCCAGCGTTTATTAGCAAATGATTCATTTTCGTTGAAAACTCAAACCTTGAAATATTTACACAAATCATAATTTAACATAAAAAATTTAAAAAGCACTTCGATTAATTTTTCACACCGAGCACCGTTATTCTGACGGGAACAGAAAATAGTAGCACGGCGTTTGATATCGACAGACGCATAAAACATATCTGAAATTCTAAATAACAGCACGTCACACATTCGAAACGCATAAAATCCGGAAAAATCGCGAGAGAAGAATTTTCACGGGCAGTCGTTCGAGCGTAGTATTTGAAAAAAGATTCGCGATCGAGCATTAAAAAATGTCTAAACAAGCTCCCTTTTTCCCTTTCTACCTATTTCCCAGTCCTTCGCTCATCTCCTGTTCCTCCTTTTGCGTTTGTCAGGGCCAATGACAGGATATTAAAGTAGGAACAGCGAGTAGACTGCAGACTGTAAATATCCGGTGGTGCTCGAGCTTACTCGCAATGAACAGGTTGAGCCAACGAGGTCGGACACAGCAACCTGGAACCTCCAACATCTCTCTGAAAATACGACTATCCTCCGAGCTTCTCATTCTCGAGAAAATTGCGATCATACCAAGGATTATAAATATTAATCGTAATTCTTTCCCCTCGCGGCTGATTTTCGTTGAAATGTTTCATTAAATCAGTGCATCGTTGTTGGAAACAAGAGGGTAGAAAACAAGAGGGTTGGAAAATTTTAAGAGTTGATCTTGCAAGTAAGATATGGTATATAGTTTAATTTAGTTGATTTCGAAAATATTTATTAATCTCATTTTACACCATTAGAGAAATTAGATTTTTGAGAAAAGGTATATACTTCGGTTCGTAAGTATTAGGATATTTACTAAATGTAACACAAGTCTAAGCAGTCGTTATAAAAGATTATTAAGGTACTAAGAAAAATTGTTTAGTCTGGAATCTCGTAATATAACGAGTGTGTACATTTTTACTGATACGTGTGCTAAATTTGGCGAAGAAATCTAATTTAAATCGTGTAATACGTTCTCTAACGAATATACCGGGTGTCGCAATTCTTATTAACAGCAGTATACACAGGGTGTCTCAATTTTTTCCGATCAAACTTTGTCAGTATACTCTATAGGTATAAGTAAGAAAAAAGTGTCATATGAACATAGGTCGTTTGAAGCTTCATTAAAAAATTATAACAATAATGAAATACGAAAAAAGGGTAACGAATGTGAGGTTATGATACAAAACAGGAATAGATTAGCGATATAGTTTACGTGTTTGCAATCTGAGATCGTGGAAGGTGTTGAATGTAACTTTTACCAGCGCCATTTTTTACCAGCGCCTATTTCTGTTATAACTTTCTAACGAAGCTTCAAACCACCTATGTTTATATAACATATTTCCCTTACTTATGCCCATAGAACACGCTGACGAAGTTTGATCGAAAACAATTTCGACACCCTATATAGAAATTCAACAAAGCGCCCTTTTTAGTAGATCAACTTGAATACTTTCGTTTAAGAAACACGCAATTGTCGAAATAAATGCACGAACATTGCTAATACTAGATACTGTTATGGATTGCCCAAACGAAATTTCCATAACAAATTTCTTTCATTAATTTGTCCTAGGTTTAATTTACAATCCGCACAAGTACATTTGCCTAACAAAGTAGAGTTTACTCGAAACTCCCGTTCATACCGTAACACGTACACGCTAATTATTTATGCATGTACAATAAACTCGTTTCAATCAAAACACACCGTTACATCTTGAAACATTCTAAAACGTTGCGGCATGCCGTATTATCGAAATTACAGGAATCCCGGGCACATCCATGTTAATTACTCCCTGTGCGGCGTGGAAATGGTTGCACCGGTGCAAATTTTTCCACGGGAAATGAAATTGATTTGATGCCTATCCGTGGCTATTTAACCAATCTACCTAACGACCCTCTATTCAACCATCGAGCAAAACGCGTGTAATTGGACCTAATTCAGATTTTTAGCGGGAAACCAGTGCGTTCCGTGTGTACACTGATAATTCTGCTACCCCTCGTCGTTTCCCTTTTTCCTTCATCCTCTCTCGCTCTATCTCCATCTCTGTCCCATCCCCTTTCATCCTCTTTTACTAATTAAAGAGTTTCCAGGAGCCCGATATAATATACTCGAGCGGAGAGGCCTTCGAAGCAAAGTATCCTCTCGAGAATTTAGGACTCTAATATGGAGGGTCTCTCGCATAAGAATATATGAATTCCAATGACGAGGAGCAATATTGCGGAGCTATCTTTTATTGTGGCTAATAAAGACAGCAGGAACAGGATGAATCCGAGAGGTCAGCTTCTCTTACGCGGCTCTTTCACTTTCCTTTTCCCGACCTCTTTCACTTCAGCCTCGTAGGGTCGACTCGCAGCGTGTACGTCAACTACAATTCCTCTTGAGGCGTTTTATTCGGCGGTTTAACAGCCGCCCTGAGACTATTACTGTTTTACGATACAAACGCACCGTGTGATTTCACCTGAACTTTTACACCTCCTTCTTCTCCGTTCCAGTGTATTTTTATGGAGGTTTTGTGTATGCGTCGCTAATAATCGTTTTGCAATTTGCAGGTTAGTCAGTGGAAACGGTAATAATGATATATTTAACGTGAATTGATAAAGGAGAAACGTGGTTTCTGTGAGTGAAAATGTTTTTTTTTTTTTTTACGAATACGTTGAATAATATATTTCTTCGACACAAATTGAAGATTGTTGAAATTTTGATACCCAGCATTTTCGTAATGAATAATTTAAAAATTGTGTAACTTGCTATAAAAAACACGATGAACATCTGCAAAGATACTTTTCCAACTTAAATTGTGTCAGATGTTCTTCTTACTTTTGTGGAAAAGAAACACATCTACAATAACATGTTTCGTTCGATAAATAATTTTTCTAACCAGAAATTACTTAGCACTCCTTTAACTTGCATTACTTCGAATACACTTTGAATAATAAAATATACAGAGTGTTTTCGAACTGGCGGCACAAGCGGCAAGGGGGTGACTCTACCTGCAAAAATAAGTGGAAAAAAAAGAATAACATTTTTTCGTAACATGTGCTGTCACATGTAACAAAAGCTGTCAGTGTTTTCGTTAAAATATTGGTAAACGTAATAATTTGTCAGTATTTTAAATAGATACCCAGTGCGTATTATACAAAATCCTAACCTAATCAAAGATATAAATTTTACTGACCAGAAAACAAATTAATACCAAAATCGTACTGGAAATGAATTATCTATACCGGCCAAAATTTCTACCATTCATTTAAAAAAATATTATCAATTAAAACAAATACAGACCAAATAAACAGAAGTATTAAACTACTAACCATCGGTGCGCGTACGCTGCAAATAAAAAGCGTCTATCCGGTAATAAACTGAATGTTACGCGACGGTGGATCGGCAACTCTTTTCATTTCTCTCACAAAAGCAGAAATTCCAAGTGGACGAGAAGAAGAGCATCAACGGGTCGAAGAAGATTATTAAGCTTCGCGACAAGACAGACACGGTGTCGTGGAAGGAGGAAAAATTCGGTGAAGCTTTTCACCGGGATAGATACAATTCCGCGCCACTAAGCAAAAGACGACATTTTGCTGCTCGTTCTCCGTCGTCGTCGTCGTGACGAAATAACTGAAGTCTCGTCTCGTGTAAAAACGTTTGATACCGCTAGCTGCTTTTCCACCTTAATCCGGATCAAGGAACCTGACGGGAGATTTTGCATCTTGCAAACCGCGGCAACTGGAAGACGGTGAAATAACAGAGCGGCGCAAGAAGAGAAGAAAAAGACGAAGAGGAAGGAAAGACGCGGAACTAGTCGTCGCGTCTCTATTGGCAGGCCCGACCCTGTCGGGATCCTCCCGTGAAAGTGAGCCCGGGAGAGTAATAAAAAGAGCGGCAGATAAGCCGTTTCGTATTGCAGTTCGATTCGACGCCATATTCCTGTGACGCGTGCTGCTGGGAAATCGCGAGGAATATGCTCCGAGAAAGCTACGATTCCGTTTGGAATTTCGCCGGGAAGGAGTTAGAGCGATCGCTCGAATAACTTGTTCCGCGATGGAAATCGCACACCGTTGCAATTTCCGCGACGATAAGTCGAGGATGGTTGTATGTGTCAACGGTTCAAACTTAGATGTGAATGGATTTTAAATTAGAGCTCTTGCTAATCCGGATATCCGAGTACTCGAAATACTTGGTATAATACGAACCTTCGTGTCGAAATCTGAATCTGAGATTACCAGAGTATCCGGCCTTGGATTCGAGTATTCGAGTATTTGGATTCTTTCTTCGTTGGGTACTCAAATGTGAAGCTTCTCTTATCTGGATTTAAGAAATAACGAGTGACACTCTTGGTCGTATTTACCATGCGTAATTTTATTATTTATTTTTTTTAAATAATATTTTTTGATGAAGAGTTAAGGAGAAATATTGAGTTTACTGGTACACTAAGTTTCAATAGATTGAATAGTCTGAAGACGGGTTATCACTGAGAAATTTATTCGCAGTGCAACGGAGTTAAAGAAAGCAAGTTTAGGGAAAGGGTTAAAATTGAAGAATGCGAAAATTAGTACGTATAGGAGTTAATCGGATAATCGAGTTCTAAGATACTCAAGTATGGCACAAATAAATTAATGAAGCATTGTCAAAGGTGTGTCGATTGTAATGGTTCTTATCTAGAATAAGTATGTTAACTTTTGACGGAGTTATGGTTATCTGGACTTAGACGATGAAATCTGACAGAACTTTCCGAATGACCTAATATTCCTCTTTTTTATTTTATTGTATTTTATTTATTTTATTTTATTTGGACACTTACCGAATCTGAACTGAGCCACTCGAAAGCCAAAATGATTACCTTCGCTTTTTGATATTCTTCCAGTTTCAGTATCAAAGCAGATATTTGATGCATTATTTTTCATAAATACAAGAAATTTTATAAAATTACTCACTTTGGCTTCCGAGTGGCCCAACTAAATCAAAGCAGTCGTTATAAAATTATTAAGACCGAAAAAATTATTCAAAAGAGGCACAAATTAAATTTCGCTACCCTTCGTTACACATCCTTCCCTAATTTTCGTAAACTAACTTCTCCCAGACAAGTGTATCGCAAGTCGCATAAAATTTAAGACGCCTGAATATCGTCGAAAAAAGAATTCAAATAAACAAAAATCCCAACTTGCAGTAAAAAAATAAAACCACGTCAGAGGCGCGGAATTTAAATATGAAACATTCTCGGAACGGAGTCAGATAGCGGTAAGAAAAATGGTTCTTTGTCCTAATCACGTTCCAGCTTGGGTCTAATAGGATAGTAACGTTGCTCTACTTCATGCTATGTCTTTCATTGCGTAGCTGGAACGCGATTAGAAGGGGGAATCATTCCCCTTGGCGCTGTATAACTCCACCGAGAGCGCGTTTCGGAATGAAATTTCGCGCAGGTACGAAATTATTTAAATATAACACAGATTTATACACACGACAAAAGTTCAAATTCACTGTCTAATAATTCAAACAAAATAACGCAAGAATTGAGCAAACAAAAATATTGATCTTAATATTGGTAAATATTCAAATAGAAATAGAAATAATGAAATAATATTAACAACAAACAATATTAATCTTAATGAATGCAAAATTACAATTGTTTAAATGTCTATATTGTATTTTATTCATTCTTGTATGCATTAATACTCCGCTTAAAGTCCTTCTTCTATCAATAATAAGAGAGTTTGACTAATATCCATTGCTTCTTAAGAAATATGCAAATTTATCAAAATTCTTATTATAGTAACAACCGAAAATTATTATTTCCTCGTGTTACACTTCTTACTATAAAAATATCGTCTCTCGGAAGCTTCTATATTTTTCAAAAAATTTTACACTTATCCTTTTCTTTTACTTTTACTTTGCAACCTCCTTTTATCTCTCCAGATGCAGATTTTTCAATCGCAAAAAAAATAAATAAAACGAACAACGATACCATTATCGACTCGAGAAATGATTGAAGAATCAGTCCTATCTATTCCATTTCTCCCAGTTTCAATCTATTTATTCGTACACGTAAAAACGTTCCGCTCAGACAGTAATAGGACAGAGGAAAAGTTTTATTTTATCGCCGAGAGAAAATCCAGTTTGAATGTTGCACGAGACTGATTTCCGGGAACTAAATGCATCATCAAACTCGGTGGATCATTACAGGGATCGTTACACGCCCGACATCTCGACAGTGAAGTCAGCGACCATCCAGAGACAGTCATTTTAAACGCTTCCTTCCAGTTCGAGTAAAAAGGAAAAAGAGAAGAAACGACCACGAGAATTTCACCCTCGGTGCATCACGATCACTCATTGATTTACACCCACACATTCGAGGAAGTGTGTTTCGAAGTGCAACCGGGTAAAAAACTCGTACATCGGTATAAGGGCAGAACGCCGTTTAACGAAGAACCGGTTCAACATGTTAACTGTTTTTGCACGATTAAGAAAGTGGTTTATCTACCATTTGACCTCATCATCCTAGTGAAATACGGCCGAACTTCTCGATTCGAGGACTCATTCAGGATTCTCGTTTACGAGGAACTTCGTTCAACTATATTCTTCATTTCAAATTGATTTATTTCTTTCGAAAAGTAAAAGAAATTTTAAAAATGTTATTCAATTCTTGCTTCACTTACTTTTGCTAATTCTTCGATTTAAAGTACATTTTGTACACTGTTTCAACATTTGTGTGGGTGCAGGGGGAGATACCCTAGCGCCGGACGCTTAAGGCTTTTCTTAAAGAAATCTCTCTACCTGTGCACACGCGACTGAAACGCGTAGGAAACTTATTTTCATTCCTTTTGTCTCCTCTAGGACATACGCAGAATAACGGCTCGGTAGCGTTTCAATTATTGCAGATATAACTAACGTCCGATATTAGGTGTAGTCCGGCGTTAAGGGAACTCCCTCTACTATTATGTCATCTTTAAATGTCCCGCGGTTTTAAGGCGGTCTTTTCGAAAAATCATAACTCCACTGAAATTAGATACTCTTATTTAACCCTTTGACAGTTTATCCCGAGTGAGAATTGGGCAGTGCGTTAAATGACGAACAGTTTAACTCGAGAGAGACTTTCAGGAAGAAAGTTAGAAAGGGACGAGATACTATTATCAGAACTGACGTAGGGTTATGTACACTGTGCTTTAAAAAGACCGCTTGTTGTTCAACTCTTTTCGGGCTGCGTCTTTACTATCGCGCGGGAATATAAGCGCTTATTCTTACAGCTGTACAAATTTTCAATTAAAATCCTACTGTATCGTTCGCCTTCTCTTATTATAGGGAAATTAAAATTGATAACGTTACAGAGCGGCAAGCGTTGGCAGCGAAAAGCCGATTAATAGGCTTCCGGTTGGTAAAGTGGTAAAAAGATACGTGTAAAATATGAATTTTATTTACTCCTATTCGTAATTATATTAGACTGTCAAAGGGTATAATTTTTAAATGTAAGGATAATTTTAATTTTAACGATAAAGATAACAATTTTAAATAATAAAGGACAATTCTCGTAATGTTCGATACACTTTTGCAAACGTTTTACGTTAAAAATCCGAATCTCTAAGTGTTTGTGATTCTTAAGAATTGTCGTGTACAGTTGAAATTTGTCAGTGAACTTCCTTACGAAGGTTTTTCAGATATTCTCTGTCTGTGTAGCAGTTGACGCATCGATAGAAAACAAGTCGAGTGGCTTAGAATTTATGTGGCGGTTTCCTCGAACGAACAGGACTTTGTGCTATTTCCTATAAGAAGGGTGTTTGGTATTTAAAAGGCGTTGCATACTGCAGCAGCCATTCTAATTTTCTTAGCACCTTTTAAGGACTCCTTGAGAAGAAGAAAATAAATTAGATCAATTTCCAGTTATGTTTCAGAGTTTCGGTGAATCAGCTATCGAAGTTGGAGCAGCTGAAATGAGTTCGTTAACGAAGAATACGATAGTAGCATGAACTTCGAAGTGATCTCAATATTTTCTAATTATTTTGAATTTCTTTATCGATTAAATTCACCTATTAATAATCTGTTCTTAATTTAAAAGTTATTCGATAAATATAAAACACTTGATATATGAGATATCACAAATTGATGTTGCAGATGTAAGCAGATTTCTTTGTAAAAGATACTTATGTTAGTAAATTTACTGTGAATTTATTAACGGTACTATAATGACAATAAAATTTAATATTTGAAAATTTTAACAGTTCATTTTTTCATTTTAACGTTTCAAGCACCAAAAGTATAATTTTCAGAAAAAACAAAAAAAACGAAGAAGCCTGTTGTACTTAACTATCGCACAATTGTTATTCAAGAAGATAGTGTACATCTACAAAATGAAATACAGAAATTAGTATGTTAAGCATTTATTACTTAACGAAACGTTTACTAAAAAACATATTTTCTCTTTAGAGTGCTATTAATATCGCTCTAACATCAGAAGCAATTATACATAATGGTACTTGCAACGCTGCGGTGTGAAACTCTTCAATTTAGGAAAGATATAAACATCTCATTAAAGCGTTTGCTTTCAATATCCAACTTCGTACGAAAAAATACTCGATAATTTCGCAAAATTAAACGCATAATTAACGGATACTGGAAATTTGGGCAAGCGCAATAATTAGAATACCCACAGAATACACCTATTTCTCTTCAGAATGTTCACGGGAAACGATCACCAAACCCCACTTTTACATTCCGCAATAACGTGGCAAGTGCGACACTGATACGGTTCATAAAGTTTTCACGGTACGAGGGCATGAGACAATGAGGTATCTGCTTTCTCGATCGGAGATACAACGAACGATAACCGTGGCGTACGCAAACAGATGTTAACAGTGCCTCGAATATCTTACCACGGGGCGAGCCACGGACGGGCTAAAATCGACTAAAAGCGGCAAATTGATCAACTTCGTCGGTTTAATCGAGCAAGCTGAACAAGCGAGCGGAATCGGTGAACGCTCGGTTCGAACGTTAATTACCGGTCTAAGCGTTCGGTTAATCGAGCCTGTTATCAAAAGTACCAGGTAGAACAGTCGTAACGAGCAGAAAGTAACTGGTCGGTTATCAGCGGGAGGAGAAACTAGCTTCTTAAATCAGCCACGCTCGTAAAATGCTCATAAGGTGTCGTATACCGTGGAGTCCTTACCTGTAACCCCGATCAAAGGGGGAGTTCCTAAGCGCTAAAACACCGGCATCTGCATCTCCAATACCGACACGCCGCTCCCTCGACGCGCATTTTCGATCTTCTTACAGCCGCGCTGTGTACAAATGCACACACAACTGGGACGTGTTCGTTGAAGAAAGGAAGACGGAAGGGAGGAGATATTCGCACACAGGCTTCCAGCATGATCACCAAGTTCAACGACCCGCGGGAATGCCAGGGCACCGGCAGACTGTCGTCTTAAACCGTGCTCGAAGATCGCATAGATGCGACTCCGTTTGGGGACGCGTGTATGCAGGTGTGCGGCATCACCGTGCACGCACCGTTCCTTCAAAATGTGCAAGATTGCTTGGGATATGTGTCGATACCTGTGAAACCACGGTGAAACAGTGGGAGAGACCTTCTAGCCCACGTGTGTAGAAATGCAGCGCATGGTATTGATAAACGTGAATTTTTGAAATCAGGTGTTTCTATGGTACGAGATTCCATTTTAAGGAATGTTACATTTTCTGGAGGAAAATGTCAGATTCTCGTAATATTCTCCCTTTGGTCCAATGTACTGTAGAGTTGAGCATATTCTGGTGTAAATACGTTCGAAAATGATAGGGTTCTCTTTTTTCCTAAGTATAATAACCTACCTATGTCACATTTTTTAACGGTTTAATGAATAACAATCTAAATTCACACAGGTAAGACATTGGGAGAGTATGTAGTCCATGTGTATAGAAATATGCATTAGACAGTGCACAGTATTGATAAACATGAATTTAAAAATCATGTGTTTCCAAGTTAGAAGAGGTTCCATTTTCTTTTAGTAAATACCAAATTTTCGTAATATTCTCCCTTTGGTCCAATATACAGTTGAGCATATTCTCGTGCAAATAAACTCGAAAATGACAGAGTTCTCTTTATTTGACATTGCGAGAATTACCGAATGTGAAACAAACCTAAATAACCCTTACAAAATAATTAATTACGATATTACAAAATTATTAAATACGTATGATTTTACTAATATATGATACTAAGTTTGGCGAAGAAATGCATCATTAAATCGTACAATCTTCTCTGTACGAACATAATGGGTGTCCTAATACTTCTGAACCCAGCAATGCGCCGATCGAAAGGCATGAAATGATTCATTCAGAAGCCAAAGTGACTAATTCCATGGAATGAAATTTATTAAATTTCTTTAATTTACGAAGAATTAAGCACCCTTTGACACTAAAACTCGAAGAATATCAGAAAGTGGGTAATCATTTTGGCTTCCAAGTGGCTCAAATAAAAATTTAAGTTCATATTGGTGAAACGCTGAGAGACTATCTAGATCATGTGTGTAGAAATACTAGACACGTTGAACAGTATGAAATTCACTGTGTCTATGTCTAGAAATTCGTAGAAAACTTTCATAGTGTGGAGATGTATAGGGAATGCGGAAGGGGATTAATGCGTGAATGCGGTTTCTGGTGAAATTGAAATTTACTGAAATATGATTGCGTGATGGCAAAGAAAATTGATATTGCTGCTACGCTATAATGAAAATTTACAATTCGATGCGTGTGTTAGCGGTTGGAAGTCATAAATAAGTGTATAAGAAGCAGGAGGAATATTTTACGTTTATCTTCTTATCCGATGATTCCGTAAAATTTTGTGCTTTCGTGAAAATTCTAAGTTTAGTGTATTACATTTAAAAGACGATAATTTTTAATCATTACTGTGTGTCGATAAGAAGTTTAAGATAAGTGTACAAGAAGACGGAGAAATATTTTATCTTTTTATCTAATGACTCTGTAAAATATTTTAATGATTCTATAAAAATTACAAATTTAGCGTCTGTCGTACAATAATTACAAGGCACATCAATTTTTTAATTTAAGACACAATTACTGTGTATCAATAAGAAATTTAAATATTTGAAAATTCTTCAATTATATATATTATTATTTGACTGGGACACACATGACACACTAAAGTACTGCAATAAAAGTTTTTTCTCAAATACTCCAATCACAATTTAATATCCATTACAGACACGATAATTAGTAGATAAACAAAAAATTCCCAAAAGAATAATTTGATCACGAAAGGGTTAAAGAAATGAAAAGATACATTCAATAGAGCTCTGTCGAAGTGTGAAATACACAATTCTTCTAATATTCAATTCGTTTCACATACGAATCATAAAGGTAGAAAATTTTCAGCAAATTCTGTCTTCTAAAAACTTCACATTAATAACAACTCTAAAATCGAAAAGTGTCAAATTCTTCCAATTTCAATTTCCCTACGCAAAATACATTAAATCGAAATACAACTCGTCGCACGGAATAAACGTCACACATCTCCATACCCCAACCACCATAAACATTCTCCGACATACTAAGCCCGCAAGAAATACAAAAAAATCCCTGATAGATATTCTAAGCCGATGATTAAAGATTACCCGGATAGGCGGGCTGGGCGCAGCGTCGCCAAGGTGAATGCACGGAGAAGCGTAAAAAGAAATTGCGGAGGCAGCATAGAAGGAGCAAGGTGAACAATGGTAGATAGACAAAAATGTGAAGACGGTAATGTTGGATGCGGTTGAAGTAGCGTCGAAACACGTGTACGTCCACGAAACAGCGGCGGTGCAGCTATACGTGGGCACAGTAATGAAGATACTGGAAGAGTGCAGAGAGGGTTCATGGAGGGCTCGTGGAGGGAGAGAAAATTGGAAGAGGAGGAGTGGAGAGTCGACAGTGGGTGTGCAAAAGATGGCAATCTCTGCACCCATTGAACGCAGCCTGGAGGTGTTTAATGAGAACAGCCCAGCTCGCTAGAAGGTACGCTTGACCTACATCGCCAACCATAGACGACATCGTCAACGACAACGTCAACGACGACGCCGACGAGAAAGATGACGCAGACGACTGTCTGCCACTGGGAAACCCGACTGCGAAACTGCATCGGTGGCTGGTTGGCTAGAGTCGTTCCTTTGACTTTCTACGATTCCTCTCAAATGGTTTCGTGAACAATGGAAATTCGAATCCAGCGAACTGACCAAATGGTACGTCGATTTTTATCTCCACCATTTCTACGGTTACCCGGCGGATTAGAATTCCGATTTCTATGTTTGCGCGGAGTTGAAGGGAACTAGAACTATGGTGTACTAATGCTTCGTCGACACGGAGAACGACGTATCTGTGTGTAAAGCTGGTGGAGAAAGGATACGTGGAATAGGTTGGTAGATAGTTCGACAGAGAAGTCAATTCGAGGTGAATTTTCTTTGAGATTCTTCGACGAACTCGTTGATGATGGATACACGTGGAAAGGATGAGATGAGTCCAAGTTCTGTCAACTTTGGGATTTTTATAGTTGTTAGAACATGGAATGGAGAGTGTAAGGTTTGTACTTTATACTGTACAGTGAATATAGATGACGTTTATACGAGAGAACAGCAAAGAGGGGAAAAGAAACGGTTCCTTCAGGCTGTCTTGTGATCGTGAATTGTTTAAGTGTCGGCGAGGCTAAACTTTAGTGTACGATACATGATACGTTATATGTGCGCTTCCATCGTGACAATTTTCAGCATGTGTATAATTGACATAGATCTACGAAACGTATGTTTTAAATTTTCATTACAATGTAAACAGCGACCTTTACAATTTTCTTCGCGATTCCTACAAACTGCAATTTTTTCAAAATTTTTTGCACACGTCATCTATTAAACTGATCTTTCTAACTTCTCAAAGAAACTCGAGTCGTTTGGCCCAATTTTAAAAAAGTTATCCTATTTTGAAAAGTGTCCACGTATTTCTGTCCACGACCACGAAAAATTAACAAACAGATACCAAGTTCGAATGTTAATATTATTTAAGCAAATAATTTTTTTGGAAACTGTTGATACAGTTGAATTCCTTGTTAAAAAATAAACAGCTTGTTTACGTAAACCACTTGACAAAACTCAGTGGATTTGCAGATATTGGAAAAGTAAGTTTTTCAACCGATTTTCATCCTTTCAATGTGATATTTTAAATTTCTCTTTGATTTAAATAATTTACAAAGTGCATCCAATCGTAAAGCACGTTTACATTGTACACATGGTCGGCAATATTTAAAGCAAAATTTTCGTACGTGAAGTTAAAAGATTAACGATATTTGAGAATTAATTGCTACAATACGCGTTATCGTGAAAAATGATTTGGAAGCGTGACATGTATGCACCTGGGTAAAACAGAGACCAGAAATAACACGTGTATTCCATAAATATATTTCACCGGTGAAAAGACTGAATTTTCTTCTGTATCAAAAATATTTTCTGTTATTTATCCACGTGCACGATGTAACAGTACTTTCTAAGCAATACGGTCTTGCACATTGTCCAGGTGTAGGCGACAAGCCCTGGGCCATGAATAAGCGCAGAACGTAGTACAAACCAGATATTTTCTGAATTTCTTCTTTAAAAATAAACATAACTCCTGACAAAAAGAGAAACAATTAATTCACA
This sequence comes from Habropoda laboriosa, assembly GCF_001263275.1. NCBI lineage: Eukaryota > Metazoa > Arthropoda > Insecta > Hymenoptera > Apidae > Habropoda > Habropoda laboriosa. The sequence goes on along the minus strand of NW_017100127.1, from coordinate 24,709 downwards.
CGAAATAAGAAAAAGTTGGAAAATTTTAGTATCAGAAAATTACAAATAGCAAACTATTTTTCATTAACCTCTTCAGGGACACCGACACATACGCTGCCGGCCAAAAGTTTGGAATCACCGAGCATTGCAATTTACACAAAAATTTCCAGAAAAAAGTCAGCGACATTGAGAATTTTTTGTCGTTCGAATCAATTGATATGAGATAAATTGATAAACGTAGAATTGGGATAAACTTCAAATCTATAAAAAATTAGCAGCAGATTTAATATTGATGGAAAGTGGGAGGTGATTCCAAACTTTTGGCCGGTAGTGTATGTGTACCTTTAAATTTTCCGAAAATTCCAATATTTGCCATGGAGAAAATATGAAAAAAATCTCCGAAAATCTCCCAAGGAAAGTAGTTTAATTGCTATCGATTTAACGTGAATATAAATGTAACTACATAAAAAATTATATCAATAGTTTCTAATATAAAAAAAATCATCCCCGAAGAGGTTAATAATGTTCGATGTATCCACAATAATATTTCATAGTTCACATAAAAAAATTAATTTTCCAAAGTGTCAATATTCCACGTGTAACGTATAAGCAGGAAAATCGTTTATCGCAAATTCGACAAATATCCCTATCAATATTTCAGGACAAAAACAGAGAGGCAGGCAGAAAGAAATAAGGTTAAAAGGTATTAAGGTGTAAATGAATGATAACGCGATGCAACGGTGTTACACGAGAATGAGAGAGAGGCATAGAAGAAGAAAAGCTCTAACAAGAAAACTTTTTAACGAGAAAGTTTCCCAAGGTAACATCGATGCATCGCTGAGTAACCCATCAACGACGGTACCGCAAACCCATGTCTACCATGTCCCCGTGACAATGTAAAAAGGCTAACTTTTCTATGGATAATCCAGACGATCAGGAAGTTGTCTTCCCAGAAGCTCGCGTACGCCGTTCAGGAAGTCATAAATCGGGCGTGTTGCATTAAATCTCGTCTACGTTAGTCCGCGAGAGCACCGTAGTAAAGAGCTTACTGCGCTGTAAACGCGTAATGCCATTAAAAGGGATCGCATTCAGCACTGAGGAGGACGGAGAATTCAACTTCTGATCCACCGGGGACGCTTCTCCGGAAGATCTCCAAGACGGAGGCAGGGGTGGAGGAGGAAAAAACCGGATGAATTCGACACCGACGAGAAAAAAAGAGAGAGAGAGAGAGAGAGGAGGGAAAGGATACGTGGGTTCACGGCAATAAAAACGCCTACAAAGGATCTTTTCAGAAAAGTACAGGGAAACAGTGAGCGGGGGATAAAGAGGAACGCGGCGGCGGAACGGGATAGACGAACAAGAAGAGCATAGGGAGGGGACTGGAAAATGACAGCTCCAGCAATTGCGTGTAATTGCACCACGTCTTGCACAAAGGAGCCATAAGCCTCCCCCGGAAGTTTCCTGCGCGACAGGTTGTCCTTCGTACAGATCCAAAGAGCAGAATCTCATCAGAGATGCACGTCGACTTGCCACTCTGGTGATTAGCCTGCATGCGAACGGCGTTTAGGGAGGAGAGGATTCTAGGGAGGCTCCGTGAGATCGCCTTATGGCTTCGGAATTTAACGTACTGCTTTGGGAATCGCGTCCAACAATATTTCCAATCCGGCGTACCAACTGTCTCTTGCCTAGTGATAATGAAAACAAGTGTCTCAAAATTGTCGGAAAGAATGCATCTGTCGTAATATCATCAGGATGACAAATTAACAGCGTAGGAGAGCTTCGAAGGAGGAATACGTTACGAAATGTTGTTCACTTGGAGTACTTAAAGTAACAAGTTGTAAGCTACGAGATCTACACGTTGCGAAGAGATTGACTCGATTGTGCCCCGTTGAAAGTTGTTCCGTGTTCTTGCGTGAATTATGAGGATTGCTGAGAATTAGAATTCTTTCCGAGCTCCAAACGGAGGTTTTTATTGGTTCCGTGTTGGTGGAGTTGTCTTAGGATTTTTAAATTTGAACCTTGATTGGGTGCCACTCTTATTTCGGTTGTAATTACTAATGGTTCCTCTGATCCTCAAGGAGAAGGTAAGAAAGGGAAGTCATGCCTCCAGCACATTGTTCTGTTATTAGACGTGATAAATTTAGGCAGTTGCCGCCATGCAAATTAACAATGAGCACAAACTCTTGGAAACTCAGGCCTAAACTTTCCCTTCTCCTGGAAAGTGTCACTGGCCTTCCACGTTGCGTAAGGTCCGTGAGAACTTTTCTACCCTCTCCTCGAGGATCAGAAATGCCAGTTGTGCTCACGCAAGGATATTCGCCCTCGAATCTCACCGGAATCCTCCTCAACGCTCGGTACATTTCTATCGCTCATCCACGCACGTTACTTCCGGGTATTTCCCATTGACAATGGTCAACGCATCGGTGCGCCTCGTGCGTCATCGAGGGTTTTCGCCCTCCCGATCGTCCTACGCCTCTTAAAACTACGCACGAAGAGACAACATTTTTACAATTGTAGAGTACTTTAAATTTTTTAATTCGAATTAACTAAAATTATAATTTTGTAATTTTTTTTGTGGTCAACGATTTGTGGACTGTCGAACCTTTTTTCGAAATTGAATAAATTGTAGGAAATACGAGGATTTGAATGAAACTTCTCGAAAATCCTTAAACACTGTTTTCTCGAAACCGAGTTTTCCAACACTGTTCCATGCTTTTCGCGGAACAGATTAGTTTTTCTTTTATACCGCATATTGAGAATGTTCATCGCTATCGTCTTAATTAAAATTAGGTCAATATTTTCAAAACTTCGCTTTTTTGCCACCTAAAACTTACGAAAACTGGAGAAAAAACGAATTTCTGTCTTTAACCGAATGTCATTCTGCAAAAAAATTTTTCAAATTTATGATCCTGACAGAGTCAATAGCAATACTCTTAAAGATTAAAAAAACGTTTGGTTCAATTGTTTCTAGCCAACAGGAAAGCCGCCAGCCTTGAGACAAATCAGCAAAGGATGTTTGCACGCCACGACATATAACTATGAATGTTGTAAACATTTCGAGCCTTTATTACTAATTTTAAGCAGCCAAAAGATGAATAAAGATATGTACAAAGTAGCAATATTGCAACTATTCTACTAATCAGCTGAAAAATCGACTATCTAAACCTGAATACCCTCTTAACTACAAACAATTGATTTTCTCAACATCATTTCCTACCGTATCATTGACAACGAATGACATTTCATTTTCATTTCACTAATCTAAGACATTTTGTTCCATAATATTCTTGAATATAACGAAACAGCGTTCTATTTGAAATTATTCATTTTTCAAACGCAAAGGTTCTCTGCCAATTTTCCTAGAAATCGTTTTATCAGTCTCAGACATTTGTTCAACTGCAATTCGTTCGGTTGGTAATGTGTCAACGAACAGATTGTACTTTCTAAATTAATTTGATTTCACCTGAAAACGTAGAAATATTATTCGATTCGAGGAAAAATGGTAAACTGATGATTTTCATGAAACCCGCGTTAATTTATACATCCATTTCCGCGACTGACATTGTAAATACATTCCGATGTCGAGGAAGATCAAACATAAATAAGTTTCTTTACCGATTCAACCAAACAGAACTATTCGTATTTACAGGGACGGGCGCAAAGAGTAGAAAAGAAGAAAGTCGTTTTATGCTAATATGCCGTGCCACTGTGGAATGTGTTTATTGGATTTTTCTCTCGATCGAATTGCATTCCTCTGCGGTACCGGACTATCGATTTGATTTTGAATTCCAAGAACAGGGCCAGATTCTTCTGGAAGCCAATTTCATGCGACACAACGCGACCACGTTCAATTAATTCACGACTCTAAAGCGCTTTTCATTCGTGGAGGAGAAAAACTGGTTCGAACCAGACGTTCGATTTGTTTACACGTGTGAATAAGGAAGCAATATTCGGCATGTGTTTTTTTGTCAAAGCACATGCCTGGTCTTTAATTTTTCACAAAAAAAAAAACAATCTTAATAAATTCTGTTTCATAGAGTTAGTCACTTGAGCTTCCGAGTGGCTCGATTAAGAAGCAGTC
>NW_017100127.1:10281-20436 GCF_001263275.1 Habropoda laboriosa | reverse complement strand
TGGTGAAAGCGGCCAATGTAATTGGCAATTACAGCAGGTGGCTTTGACAACCTACCCGCGGACACTCGAAATTTGTCCGGGTTAAAGGGACCGATGAAATTGTTCGCAGGATCGTTCTCACCTCGACAAATGAATTCCCGTTAATCTACACCGTCATTTTTTCCTTTTTCTCTCTCTTTTTTTTCCCCCGCCGTGCTTCCGCTAAATGTTCTCAATTTAATTCGAATTCCCCGGATATAGATACGAATTAAAGCCCGACGTATTTCCGGCTGGAATTTTCATTTTGTACCGATTGCAGTTTATAGTCGGAGTATCGTGTAATCGATGATAGAACGGAGAAAATATTGAAAACGATTTTATTGCCAGTCAATAATGTGAAAGCATTCTGAGGCAATATGAGAAGAATACGCGTGAAATTTGATGAAACTTCGGACGAAATTTTTTTTATCAAATTCACGTCAAATGCATTGAAATGTGTTTTGTGTTCTTTTTTTGTTACGTTACAAGTAAATTTTTGGAAAATTGGAGCAAAGTATTCTAGATGGGAATTATATGGACGTGTTGATAACAGCGTATTATCTAATATTTTGAAATACGGATATATAAATAAAAGTTACGTTCACATATTCTGGAGACATACAATGAAATTCTTTCAATTTCGTCACAAACATTCAACTTTTATTACGCTCTGTGAAATTATTACCTTGGCCCCAAAAAAGGGTTAATTATCAGCATTGACAATCCAGACGAAAAGAGAATAGCAATAAACACGTTACGCAAATATCTCGGGATTTGACGCGTTCGGTAAATATCGCAACATTTCAATCACCAGTCTTCCTATTTCGGACCGGCTCGTCAAATTTATGTCCCTGTACGCAAGGATCGATCCTCGCCGTTTCCCGCTTCTCGCGTTTTTATCATTCAGGCATCATTTGAAACTTAACAAACACAATTTTATTTCGTCCGTGCAAATATTGATACTCGTAATATCCGCGGAACCGGCCCGATAATAATCGAGTTTCGTTTATTTGAATCGGATCCCGATTCTCCTGCCGCTTCGATCAGCCACGAGTGTCGGGGACGAGGAGTACACGAGGAGAAAGACAAACGCGGACAAATGAACGCGCGCGCTCTCTTGCTAACTAGAGAAAGATGAATCGAGAAATTTGGGCCGAGGATATGGAAACGACCAAATAATCGAACACGAATTGTCCGCCTGCGATTTATTGGTCATAAATGCCGACGGTGATAAAGTACTTTGTCCAGACGTCGGAAGAGAAGTTGTTTGTACTGTGATTGCTCGAAAAAGAAAAAATAGAAGAGGAGAAGGACGAGATATTATGCTCGAGACTGAATCGGTATTGTTCGTCAGATTTATATTTTACGGAAATTTCTGATATCGAAGAAAAGTTGCTAGGTTGGTGCAAATGATATGTACTTTTTTGCTGAGAAATTTGTTCCAGTACGTGTGTATTGAATAGTAAAAGAATTTATTAAGGATGGGATATTCGAGTAATTTTTTGTGCAAGTTTATACTTGGAAAAAGTGCGGGGAAAATTGCAGAAAATATAAATTTAGCATTCGAAGAAGGTTATGTAAATTTTGGGACACTTCAACGTTGGGGTAGAAAATACAAGATTGGTGACTTTTCGGTGGAAGTAAGCCAGGAGGAAAATTAGATAAGGACTAAGATGAAAACGTTTTAAGAAAAATTATTGAAAATAATCCACGGTAAATATATGTAATTTTTCCGGAAAATTTTTTGAAATAAATTATCCCGAATTGAAGACACTGCGAAAGTAGTATTCAAAGAATTTGTAATTTTTATAAATTTAGAATAATGAAACAGTTAATCTTTGTGGAAATTATTATTTGAAGACATTAAATAATTTTTTTTCTGTCTCAATAATTTTGTGATAACTGTTCAGATTTAGTTTACACTCAATAAGTGTCCTAATACTTATTATATACATCATTTGCGCAATTATGGACGAAAGCTTCATAAGTAAATAACGCTAAATGACCTATTCTTCAAATTTGAATTCTTTAATTTTAATTATTCTTCAAGTTTCATTTAAAAAAGCAACGTTTTTTACGCCCTAACCTAAAAATTACGTGTTCACCCCCGCATAAACAATAAAGGAGTTACAATAAATACCAAATTTCACGCAACACACGAAATATTAATTAAACGAAGTTTCGTTTGCATTTGTTGCGTTCGATTTTAATTAAAATTTCAACGTTCCATTTACGAACATAACCTACAAAGTTCCTGAAAACGCACCTACCGCTTTTCCCACCGTGCAATTCGTCCGAGAAATATCAAGATAATCGCGGATTCTGATCTGCTATTTGAAAAGAGAATTACGAAGAACCCGGAAGAATTTTCCGTGAAATTACATTCCAAGCGAATGTAGAAATCGTAGAAAAAGTGGACACAACCGGCCCGAAGTCTGGCGTTAATCGGCGGAACGGAGTGATATTGAAAAATAGTTTTCACAAAAGTGGATAGGAAACGTTCAACTTCCTTTTATTTCACTGGATACGATTCGTCGTGCGTGAATAATTAGAGTGCACTCAGAAATGACGCGTACCGCTCTGCGTAGCTTTCCGGCGAAAGATTTTTATGGCAGGATCCGCGTATCGTTTTCGCAGGAAACAGGGAGGAAACCGGAGAATGGAAAGGGGCAGAATACGCTTTATTATCTTCTGCAAAACACCAAACCCACCCCTGTACATTCCACCAAACAAAAGGGACAAAGGACGCAATCGAAATATTACGAAGACAGAGAAAAAAAATTAGAGAGTATCAGCGAGACTATGAGGGAAAAAGAAACAGGCAAAATGAAAGAAAAGAAAGGTAGGACGGTGAACGAAAGTGGATGTAACACGGTCGTGGTAATCGATATTGCCCGTGCGATTCCGGACCGATATTAGTTAAACGAGCGTCGATTAATGAGAAAAATTTCATATTTTTGCAACAATTTAATTGTACAGTTTGGTCTATAAATTGAAGAAGTAATGTAACTGCATTGAAATATAGTAAAACACCAAGAATCTGTGGAATGAATAAAGTAGTACAACACTGAAAAATGTACTTGTTCGAAATTTTCGAAAAAGTGAAATATCTCGTAAATCATTGAATTTTCAATGGCCTCACGTTATACCTTTTATTCGCACAATTACACGAAGAGTTAATTTACGCGAAAAAGTTGCGAGGTTTCATTTAAAAAAAAAGAGTAGAGTTGCACTTTTGAAAAAAGTCGTACCGTAGGATAATAGCACTTGTTAAACAGTGCAATGTTTTCCTCTACAACTTTTTTCTAACTTCGTTTGGAACAAAGCTACAGCCTGGCCCAGTTGCTAGAATCACTCTGTATAGCAAAGTTATAATACAACGTTATACCAAATTTTTCTTTCTCTTTTTATAATAAATTTTGTAATTTGGCAAAAAAACGGAAAGCTAATATTGAGTATGAAGAATCAAATACTTAAATTATCCACGAATAACAGAAACGTAGAAAAGTGACAATTGAGATTTTTATTATTTGCGTTAAAGCTGCTACTTGTAATTAATATTTTTTGCCTAAAGATTTTCACTTCTTGCACCTTTTAATTCGCGCAAAATGAAACTTCCGCAGTTTCTAAATCCTCCATGACACTACATTTATTCTACATCCTCTTGCTCAATTAATAACAGTGAAACTTTTTCAATAAGGTTACCCCTAAACTCTGTTCTTATCGTTGGAAGGAATTTCATATTGTCACGTTTAGTAGTTAAAATGATTTTACGAGTTAAAATAGTTATGGTAATTACATGATTTATATTCTCCCGGTCTAATCTATTAAAGGCATTCATAAATCGTAACGCCTCCCTTCTGTTTTAAATTTATAGCTGAAATTCATTGCCCCGGCATTGTACATCTATCGTACTGCATCCATTCTCGAATATCGATGCCCTCCACCTTGTGTCACTGATGATGAAAGATATTTCTCGGGAACAGCTTTTTCACGTGTACACACATCTCTGTAAGTTTTATGACGTAGTATACAGCACAATACAGGCTCTTTGTATTCCACGTCCTTTATTGCTGTTTACAAGAAGTATCTTTCGAAATTCCGAGATACACGTGTGCCGGTGATTACGAAAGTGACCTAAGTCGTGTATTTTTCGTTTTGGTGATTCGGGCGTGTAAGAATATATTTCTTCACAAAAGATTTCACAAAATACCTGCTCTTCTAATGTACCTAATTCTTTTCTATGAAAAGATCGACGTGACACAAAATAGGTGATGAATTCAATTTTTTGAAATATAAAATAATTTCTTTTAGCCTACGAATTTTATGTAAACAAGAAATATTTTCTTTTTAATTAAGTTTTAATGTCACGTCAACTGCTCGTGTATGATTATTAGCAACGATGGCTCAGAGTAAATATATTGCTGGAAACTAGATTTTATTATAAAACGTGAAGTTCCTCAGGAAGGACATTCCTTTCGGCATTTGTTGATGATCACTGAGATTTTTAGTCAAAATTACTTTAATTTGGAATTTAGGCCAGATTGAAAGAATGTGCTTTACGGTTATTTGGCAACTGCATACATTACAAATTGAAGGGTTGGTTTCCGAGAGTAGATATGAATGTGCGAGCTTCGTGTGACCTAATTGAGCCTATTTAACACTACTTGTTTCTGATCAAGATTTGTAGCGGTTATATTTTTATTTCGTTCACTTTTACCGCACAGTTTTTCCCACTCACTGTTCCAAGAATATTGAAGTGTTTCTTTATATTATTAAGAAGTATTTGTTTACATTTTTTCTAACTCTTGGTGAATATTTAAACGACAGTAAAACATTGTAATATTCAGATTTAAGCAGTTAAATAGATGAACAGTTTTAAACGAAGTTTGAAACGAGGTGATATTCCGCTATCTAATATACGAGTGAAAATTAAATTTCAATTTGAACGTTCGCCGATTCAGAACTGATAGGACATTTAAATTTCAATTAAAGTTTGAGCGAATTTGTTCGAATTTAATTGAAATTCAATCCTTCCGCATAATCATTGAAAGTTTCCGTTGTTTGCAATCTGTTTCCCTTATAGGTTTTTGTTTTTAAACGATCCTCTTGAATTTCATCTTCCATTCAAATATTTCACTTTATGGATCGCTGTACTTTAGCTGAAGTACTTCTTTGCCTTTTAACGTAAAGTAGCGAAATCTTTCGTTAAAATATACTCTCACACTGATAATTAATATTTAATAAAATACTGTATCTGCACGTGTTACAATTGTTTAATTAAACATTTCATAAAATTTTTCAAGCATAGAATTGTAATTGTTTTTGTAAATTTCAAATATGGACTTGGGGTAATTAAATAAACGCAGATAAGCTGTACTAAATTAAAGAAATTTTTAAATTACTCATCTAAGGCAAAATCCAAGGTGAAAAATATTTTACGAATAATTTTCATTTTATTCTGTCACGATTTTCTGTTTTTTACCATCTTTTCCCAAAGATTCACACAATCGTACGACAAATCGGTGGCCACATGCTAAAACACAAATGCAGCTTTCCTAATCTTACAGCACCTAGACCAATTGTAAAATTTGTTCCGCTGCGAAAAATCACAAAATTTTTAAAAATACGATCTCTGTCGTGAATCATTGTTAATTTAATTTCAATCAACTAATTCACAGTGTTTCTCAAAATAAATTCAATTTTGTGGATTACACACAGTCTATCACAGAAATACCAGCACACCATCGTATTCTTAACTATTTTCTTCTATATTTTAAATTTTCACGTTACAATAGATTGCAATCTCTAGTTAATGTAAATATTAAATTTCTTTACTCACCTCGTATAATTTGTAAATGAAATTTAATTAAATTTTTAACACCCTTGACGTTTCCCTATTTGCTGCTCAATATTTAAAAAATGATACGAGACAAGTAAACAAATTTAATATTTACATTAACTAGAGATTACAATCCAATACAATGTGAGATATTTTCTAAATTATTCTCATATTCGTTTAAAATATAAAACAAAATACTTAAGAATGTGATGATGTTCGAATATTTCCGTGCCTAATATAACGCGAAACATTTTTTAAATTACCCTCATACTTATTTAAAATATAAAACTTCGGAGTATGACGATATCCGAAAATTTCTGACAAAGTGTACCCAAATTTAGACGAAAACTGGACACACCAAATTTCGCCATTTGACCATAGAAATATTCTCCATAAATCATCGCCAAATGCATTTCTATTCCGTCGTGCCCCTGAATAAAACATTCTTCTCCTTCTAACTAATCCGCTTGCATCGATGTCCGAGCGCATGGCGTAAACGCGGCAAAGTTTTATTAAACAGGAACTTGGTAATCACGTGAATTCAGATCCGGTTGCGAGTGGAATTTTAAAGAGGCGCCTTGCAACCGGGCCCTTTAACGCGTTTCATTAATTTCGAACTCGGCCACGTATGGAGACATACAATTTAGTACGCGTATGGACCGTGCACCTTCCCGTAGAACCCTCGTCAATTACGCTTTTTATTTGCGTTAAAACTCGTTAACCTTGCTCGAGACTCGCCTCTGCATGTCTTCTTTACCACGGCTGAGTATAATGGCGTTGTACCGGCGAGAGGCATCGATGAAAATTGACAAGCTGCAAGACGAGCCGGCGGAGAAGATAGAAATTATTTTACATACGTTAATTCGTATCGATAACGAGCTACATGACGTTTGCGTGACGCAATTTACGCGAAACAGATAACACGTATGTATTACAATTGCCGTGTAACGCTTCGACAAAGTAATAATTCTCTATTTTACGTTATTCTTCCCTTAGAATTTCAGCCGAAATTCAAATTGAAAATACTTTGCGGTGTAAATGATTTGTTGTGCCATATTTTCCAGAATATTTCAGAAGATGTATATCAATTGAAGGTTGTTTTATAAAAAAATTAATTTCTCAAATGACAAAATAATGAAATTACAAATAATTATTTCTTGAATTATTATATGTTATATTCTCGATATATTAATTAGTTTAGTTTCGTCTGTTGCAGATTAATTATATTTCGTAATTCTCAGTCTTAGGAATTCAAACGAAAGTTGGGATTACGATGCATTTTTCTTATTGATATAACTATTTTTCTCGCACCTTCGCCAGAATCTCTGCCACGAGTCTGACACGTTGTTACAAGGGTTAAAATCATACAAATATATTGTAGTATCGGGGCCTCCAAACCCAAATAGGAAACCGACAAGGGAGAATAGAGAGGGAATGGTTGGCGTAGCGCGCGATTCCCGTTGGGGTCCCTCAATATTTTTCCGTCAGTTCCTACATATGGGGGCTCGTTCGGGATGGAGGTATCTACGGCTACACGAAGCCAGGAGATGTGCGATGAAAACATGTCGAGAGTTTCGGCTGTGTGCCACTGTGCCCGAAAGTGTTGAGTTGTGTTGCACTGAGGACATTCGAGGGCGAATGTCAGTTCAGGATGGCCGAGTGTAGTATCGGGGCCTCCGTACCCAAATAGGAAACCTCGAAGGGAGAATAGGGAGGGAGTGGTTGTCGTAGCGCGCAAAGCCTCGGCTTGCTAAGTCGGAAGGTTCCGGGTTCGATTTTCCGTCGGTTCCTACAATATTATGATTAAAATAACAAACATATTTATAATGTAAAAAAAGGAGAATCGTGGGACATCTGAAAGCTGGGTCAGTGGTGACCCAGAAGGTTAAAAAATGTGTCCCATCTCTCCAATCTTCCCTTTACACATATCTTATCCGGTGTAATTTTTCATTCGCTTACCGGAGAAATCGTTTCACGCTCGAACTAACGCACGTACAATTAGTTAAAGCCTAGACACAGTTGTAGCAACTTTCGAGTTTCGTTAACGAATCCTTATTCTTGTTAAGCCTTTCAGTTTAATAGGAGCATATGCGACGGAAGCCGCAACTTCGTGTTTCTCGGCCCTTTAAAGCGGGCCTCTTTAAGTTCCCTTTGAGCTCGAGGAACAGTTTAAACTTGTAGGAGCTGCTTTCAGTCGATATTAATGACTCCCGGCGGTTAACCCAGAATTCTTTGAGCAGGAACACATAAATCCAGGGTAAAAGGTAATATGCGGAAAACATCGAGGTTCGCGTCCAATTTTCGGACATTGAGACGAAACTTACGCCGGGCGAGTTGACTTTCTAGCCTGGTATGGCATGGCATTTTTAAACAGCGCGATAAAGTTTCTAGACAGCATAATGAAATTTCTAGGCGTCACCGTGTCCCATCGTTTTGAAGCACTGAAGTCCCGGTTCAGAAACTTCTTTAATACTTTTCGGTATAATGCACGGTTGGAAGGGATGGTAAACGTGTACCTATGTATATTTTCTTCAATTAAGTTCGTTATTTTCTTGATAGTACGTGTTTGAAAATGGAGAAAGTCTAATTGTCAAAAGCTTGTAATCACTGTGCATTGGAAGATACACAAAAATTTGCAGAAAATGTTAGCAATTTTAAGAATACTTTAACGAATCTTTTATCATTCAATGACAAACATTAATTTAAAAACGTCGTTCATCTGTACACAGTGTAAAAAATTTGTTTGCAAAGGCATTTTATTATTAAAGACAAGATTGTGAAAAGTGAATTTTTAGTGTTATAATTAATAAATAATAATTGGTAACTAATGTTTTCTTTCTATTTAATGTAAAAGGTCAAAAGTGACCATGAAGATCTTCACGTTATTTTAAATGAGGGCCATACGAGGGTTAGATAAATTTGATATGCCTTAATATCCTATGATATTCAATATTTTTGAAAATATAACAATACCATAGAAGAGCAATTAATTTAAATATATAGGTACTTTAATTTTACTAATTAAAGACATATTATTTGAAAACAGATTTTACGATTGTATATATAATTTAAAATGTTTGCTAATATTAAATGTGTCGATGATTATGAAAGTGGCCTAACTCACAAATTTCTCTTTTTCAGATATTTAAATAGACACTTTCCTTTGGATGTACACTGCTCGCCAAAAAATTGCAACACCTTAAAAATGAAATCACACAAATCTGAAATTTGCATTACGTTGTTTGGGGTATTGAAATGGAAAAATGATTGAAATTTAGTTAGAAGCTTCATTTTTTCTTCAGGGTAGCCCGAAAAACATGATTTCCATATTCTGTGCGACCCTAATTTCTAGGTGTTGCAATTTTTTACAACTACCAACTCCCATATTTAATAATAATAATAAACTCCAATATTTAACGCTTCTATTGCGGACTATTTTACAAAACTGGTTCCATATTGTAACAATATAAATCTATACAACAAAAAATAAATGAAAAATTCAATTTTTCTAGATTTTTGACTTAGACCACTTTCGTAATTAAATTACCTTCCATCATTCTATGCAGTCAACGTCTACCTTACGAACCCGTCTAATTATTCCTCCCCGTAGCAACATTCGCTAAACACGTAACACGAAAGATGTTATCCATTTATTCCCCCCGATTCAGCTGTGGACACGAAATAAAGTTGCATCTATTCGAGCATTTTTCCCCGCCGCGATAATAAAACGAGTGGATTGAGAAGATAAAGTAAAGCTTAAGCATGTAAAAACAGTGATTAGCATCTCTCGTTCGACTTTTCCTCCAAGGACCAAACATGCCTGTGTGTAAAAGGAAGCAGGGAAATTTAACAAGAGGAAAAATCGGACACAAATGGAGAAGCTTTACTTCTCGCTGCTTGCTACGGCGAAGGAAGGTATAATATTGTAGTAAACGCGGACTACTCAGCAGTCTGGTTTATGCTCTCCTTTTTTGACTCTCCTCTTCCCTCCTATTTCCTTTTGCTCCCTTCGTTCCTTATTTGCACATCGTATTGTCCTGTAAACTGAGGAAGAAATATTAACGCACCGTTGACACCAGTCGCGAATCTACCCTTTTAACAAACTAATGAAAGAAAATTTAAATTAGACACGCGATGCTTTTGTCGTTTCTTTCAATATTCGTACGAAATTATTAGTTCCTACACTTTCCTAACCTACACGTTTTTTTTTTTAATTATTACACCGACCGATTTTAGTATTTCTGTTCTCTGTTAAGTAGAATTACAAATTGTTAATTATGCATTTGAATTTTAGA
>NW_017100127.1:2375-10261 GCF_001263275.1 Habropoda laboriosa | reverse complement strand
TGTAGATATTTAATTTGACAATTGTATGAAAATAAAATACAAGAATAACTACAATTGCTTTTAAATTAAGTAAATAATTCTAGTGAATAATAATTAATAAATATTACACTATATATTAATCACTGTAGTGAATAATAACTAACAAACATTATGATTCTCCATGTACATAACTTAAAATTCAAAAATAAAACTGTCGATTAATTTTCTGCTATTATTATACAATTGCATACGTGTGTAATAATTTTATATTACAAAAGCTAAGTACTTTTCAATTTATGCAAATTAGGTAAATCAGGATCTTCCACATTAATACAATAAGATATACTTCTACGACGTTTGAATTATTAAAAATATTACCGTTAAAATTAAACTGAAATTCGATTACAAGTCATGCGACTAATGTCAAAAACTATTCGCGTGGAATAGCCTCTATCGCAGAGCTCTGTTATTTCATTTCACTTCTTACATATTCACGCAACATTGTACACCGCGGAGCAAACAAGGAATTTCCCTGCCTCTTTTATCTGCTTGATTTTTACACCATTTACTTTTACCTCGCGCTTTCAAGCCGCCTGAAGCCGCAAGTACCGCATATTTCCGCTCTATTAAACTAAAGGAACGAGTGGAGAAAATTAAGATATTGGCTTTAGCTGTACAGAGCAAAGGAGCAATTTTCTTTTTACACATAACCGTGCAATAAAAAATACGTTATCCTATTGTACCAACGAAAATGAAATGAAATTTTGTCACAGCACAATTGTCGGTATTGTTTAAATCTGCCACAAACAAATTGAACAAATTATGTGACCGAAATTTATGTATAATTGGGCACGACGTGATTCCTTGTAAAAAAAATAAAAATATCGGGTTGTCTGGGAAGTTTATAGCGAAATTTAGGAATATTTCAAACCATCGTATCTCGTTTCCTAATAGAAATAGCGACAGAAGCCAGAAAGGTAATTTATTCGTCGGTTGAAAACGAATCCAACGCACTTTTCAAATTATTTTTGAGGTGAACGTGAGCGAACATAAGTTGAATTATATTTTCAGCGGAGCAGCGTGGATGTCGAATTTTTCGTGACAATGAAAATTCACCTTATGAATAATTTGCGGAGTGCGTTGGATTCGTCATCAACTAACGAGTAAAACGCTGTTTGATTTCTATTGCTATCTCTATCAGGGGCAGAGATGCGTCGATTTGAATTTTTCACAAATTTCGCTACAAATTTTCACAAGAAAAAAGAAGGTAAAAATTGAGCTCAAGTGCTTTATTCTGCTAAATATTATAGATACAGTGTTCTAAATGCACACAGAAGTGATTTAAAATTGTCAATAATTAAATAATTCATTTTTCAAAAATCTAAATCGAATACTTTCATTAATTGAGTGTCAGTTTAATATTTTAAAACAATTGAATACAAACAACAATCAGGCACGAGATGATTCTCTAAGAAAAATTTAAAAAAATATTAAACAAAATTTGTTTATCCCAGATTTCGAGAAACCCATTGCGTACCTGTAAAATCGAACAAAACAAATCACCTTAGCTCATTTCTTACCTTCTTATCTCTCCGCATACACTTGCTTTCCTATAAATTTCTTCCGACATTTATGCAAAGCAGAGGCCAGAGGATGTATAGAATGTAACATTGGCGGGCTGATATCAACGGCACCGAATAATACTCGCCCGCGTCTTTTATCCATTCGAGTGTGATTTTCGCCTCATTTAGCCCCGGCATGTAAAATATGAAAGCTAAAAGGGTGATGAGATGGATATACGTACACTTGCAACACGCTTACGCTAAGCACAGCTTTACAAGTCGAATTTTCACGGAGGGTAACCGTGGACACTGGGAGAACGCAGGTTAAGGACGAATAACTTTCATCCTGGTGGTATATGCAAGGCAAATGTATTCCGCGACCGCGCAAAATACGTATCCGCTTCCTGTGATAAAGATCCTCCTTTGGGCATCCACCGTGAAATGTAACAATAGGCGACAGTTTTACGAATAAAATCATCCTTGCATCGTGTTAAACACTTATTTAAACGCGATCGAAGCGCGCTCCATAAACATCGTTACATTGAGATTTCAAAGATGGTTATTCGTTTATTTTTCGTTCCCTCGTTAATTTGAATGAAGCTCTCTGATCGAGTTTAGCGTGGAATGTAAAAATGTTTCGAGAGGAAGTGGTACGTTGTAAAATTAAATTAAGATATTTGTACGGTTAAGTGTCGTTCGATTCTGTGTAATAAATCAGGCATGTTGAAAAAGGTCTAGTTCTACGAGTGTAACACGCCACTTATTAAATTCCTCGGCGAAATTTTAGAATTTATTTGACGGGCAGGAGATTGGGTTTCAACTACACCGAAATTTATCTAACGGAAATAATTTAGGAAGACGTTTCGAGAGTAACGATCCGTTCTTCGGGAACTAACAACAAGTTGCAAATGTATGGTGAATGTTTGATTAATTTTTCAAGCTGTTTTTATTAGTGGAGAAATAAACTTACACATTTTGTAACTTAAGATTGTCTGATTAATTCAAAAAATAGTTAATAAAAGTGAGAAAAATTCTGTGTGTTAATAGTGTGTTATACGAGGATCTTTTAATTAGTATTGTGAATTGAAAAGACCTTAAAAATAATCTATTAGGTGTACAAATTAATTCGGTGCCTTTTTTCACAAAGCCTTGACGACTATATCAACTCAAAACAGCCACAATTCTTCAGAGACGGAATGTGTCAGTTTCTCGATAAATGGAAGAATGTCATCCAAAATAGTGGGGACTCCTTTTAACATTAAACTTGTGTTCGATCTTTTGTAAATAAATATTAAAATTTGTGAGAAATGGCACCGAATTAATTTGTACACCTAATAATTTCGGATGAAATGATTTGAAGCATTGAAGGAATTGTTACTAAGACTGATTAATTATTAGTAGAAATTCGTCGAATAAATATTACAGGACAAACATTTGTAATAATTATTTATTAAGTCGAGGATATACTACTCATAATAGATATTACTGATTATAAAAATGTTTAAAACGGTTTAATAGATAAATTGAATAATTTACATCTAAAGAAAAGTTATTCTTTAGAAAAGTGACAAAATTCTGTCTTTTAAATCTGTTACTAGAACTTGTAATACAAATATACTCCTGTCCTTAAGATTTAGGACATTTGCTGAATGTGAAGCATACTGAAATCTAGTGAATTCTACTGGAATCAATTAAAATCTTCTGAAATCTGCTAAATTATATTAAAATCTACTGTATTCTACTAATATCTATTGAAGCTTTTTGAAACCCATGGGAATTTTCTAAAATCTACTGAGTTCTACTAAAATTTACCGAAGTCTACTAAATTTTACTAAATTCTACTGAAGTCTACTGAATTCAACAAATATCTACTAAAATTTACTTACTGAATATAAAGTAAGCCTCTTTGTCAATACAAATTTAATATAAAATCATTTGACTCACAAAACCCATTACAAAATGATTAAAAACCTAAAAAGAAATTACTGATTCTAAAATCTTGACGTATAACGAGCAATTTCTACTAATATGCGACACTAACATCGACGAGTAAACGTAATTTAAATAACACAATACCATCTATGCACATGAATACAACAGGTGTCCAATTCTACTAATATGCGACACTAACTTTCGCGAGGACACGTAATTTAACCAACACAATACTGTCTACACGTGCGAATATAACGGGTGTCCCAATACTCACGAACGACACTCTATGCAGAAACTAATTCAACGCTATGGTAACCATCTCTATTCCAAATTTCCATCGCACCACATACAAACCAACAGATATCTCCTATCTCACGTAAATTTCCACTTTCCAAAAATGTGTCCCGACAGAAATAGTTTGCAACAGTAAATTTTCTGCACACACATAGATCGAAAGTGCCGAACGACGGTACAATGCGCGAAATTGTATAGAATTAACATATAATAATTAACGTCTGGTTGAACGAAGGGTTGAATAGAGCACGTGGAGAATGCGGAGACACGGCGGTGATATCTTCGGCTTTCCTTTCGTATGAAAAGGGACGAACCGGTAACACGGGAAGCACAACCGCGGAGAGTATATTCATGGAAATCTGTCCATCAGGGGTCTAATGGAATACCACTACGACGAAAAGTGCGACGAGATATTCTTTAATGCCTTCATAAAATTCCGGCTCATAATTCCTGTTTCACCGGCGCGTACATACACACCACACGTACACGTGCAAACCAGACGCGTGCGTACACACACGCAAAAGATTAGAGACCGACAACTCTCCGGCACGAGTTGCTCCCGCTCGCAGGCAAATATTCAACTCTGATGAAACTCCCAGACCAAAATTCTGCTGATCCCTTCAGGGTCGGTAGTCATTACTAGGTTTACAGTAATAACGTAGCTTACAATAATAAACTCGGTGAACGAAGTTTATTTCGAGCCGCAAATCTGTTGTTTGATTCCCTTGCCACGCGATTATGAGCCCCGCGCAAGTTCAGGCTAATTAGCCGAAGGAACGTAGCTAGCGTTAATTGCGCCACCAGCCGTAACCAGCGATAGACAATTCGCTCGTTTAGCGAGGATTCCTGGGGGGGTAAGTGTTATCGATAGACGTTTGTGATATGTTTGCGTAAGCAAGGATCTTGGAGGATGTTTCACAGGTGAGCAATGCGTGTAGCGATCGAGTACGAGTGGTTCTGGGTTTGCCAATTTTTCCGATGGGAATTTTTCTTTGAAATTGGATGGGCAATCGTGTGCGGTGTGTAAAGGTGGGAAATACCTGGTGTGATAAAAATGACGACAATAACATAATAGGAGAGACTCCTTTTGATTTCGTTGTGTAACGGTAACAGATTCTATACGATGCATTTAGTATTATTTGGGAAAAATTTATGGAACATTTAGATTTTCACGAGGGAAAAGAAAATTTAAATGTAATTATGATCATATCGCGAGAGGAGACGTTCAGTTTGATTTCGTTGTATTGTTGGTATTTGAAATGCATACTTAACTCCTGAATGATCGGATACGATGCATTTAGTGTGATATTTTGGAAGAATTTATCGAGCTTCTGTATTTAAAGAGGGGAAAAGGAAATGTTGGTGCAATTATGTCATCTTCAAAGATCGTATATTGCTGATAATGACAAGATATCAATTTTTTTTTTAGAGGATATGAAGATTTAGGTGTTAGTATGAATGTTTCATGATACAGAAAGAAGAAGAAATATGTATTTTATATGTTCAAACTGAAATATTTATCCGAATACGTTTTGCTAAAATATGTCTTGTCAGTATTTATTTTGTATTTGAGTCACGAAATTCATGAAATCTTAATGAAATAAATTATCTATTATTTTAGAATACGTTAAAGTAGATACTATTTATTAATATAACTATTATCAATTTTAGCGAGATTACATTAAGTAAATTTTTGCTCGCCTTTAGATTATATTTATTATTATCAGTTTCAGTTAGATGTCAAATTGTTATATTTCTTTTTCTAGAGAATAATTATACACCGTAATATTTTATGTTACAGTGATATAGAAATCAGTTTATAAATATCCCTTGTCCCAAGGATAAATACAATTTTTCTACAATAATGAGATTATTTTCATCGAAACGCAAATTTACTACAAACAAGTACCTCATTTACATAGTAAGCATAAATTAACCTCTGTAATCACCATATTATGACAAACGAGGCCCCATGTGCGCATCATGCTTGCATTAAACGATAGATCTATACGCATGAAAATTCAATATTTGCTTAACTCCGTCTTATGCTCTTCATGAGTGGATCTATGGAACTTTGAACAAATCTCAGGGGCGACCATAGTTTCAGTTATCTATACTGTTTCAATTTTGGTATATAAGCATATATACACACACTTCCGTTCATAAATATTAGGACACCCATTATATAAATCACATTTCTTCGACAAAGTTAGTGTCGAAAATATACTAAATAGGTGGTCACGCTACTAACTTCCAGCGTGCTTCTCGTAAATGGTAGATTTTGAGAAAAATAGAAGAACAAAAAGTTTCATTATTTTTTATACACAATACGATAGTTTCGATAGATTTTTTAAATTTTCAATAGTTTTCGCGCAATGAGAATACAACGAATTCTTTTTCAACTGATAACTATGGGATTGGAACAAAAGTTCGCAGTGTTTATCAAGTGAAATTCGAAGATAGTGTTTAAATATTTGTATATAAATTTATTCAACAACGTATATGCCACTTTGTTCCACTATTTTTCGCCATTTTTGAGGCAGTTTCAGGATTGGCAGAACTTGGCATATTTCTGGACGATGAACTGTTGTTCCAACCCAATATAATTGTTTTTATGCAATACATCAAACTCAATTTTGTGTCAGTCTTTAACGTGACATAATTAACCCTCTGCAATTCTATTTCTCTTCGTTCATAAGAAGAAACATTACCATTGATTCGAATTTGACATTTCGATGGGAGAAGCAAGAATTAATTATTAGAATAATTATCAGAAGAATAACAATAATTATGACGATAACAATTTAAGAGTTCAGCAATACAATACAACAGTATAGCAATGAGCGAATAAAATGAAACTTGAAAAATGTAAGTAAACAGGTACGTAACCTGCAAGTCACACGGTGTTATACAAAATTAATAACACACTGTTAGAACCTCATTTCTACAACGACACCTTAAATGAAAATATTGGATGATTGCAAAAGTTCGTACCGGATTTGAAAATAGAACACAAGCGGTTTGCGCAAAGGCACGTTTCATTTGAAGATTAAATTAAACGCAGTGAACAATTATTTCAAAATAAAACACAAGCGGTGTATCTTTCGACAGGAATGTGACATGACGCTAAAACAAACGTCTGTACCGAAGTGTAATAAGGTTCCCGCCTCCTCTGAAAATCACGAACTTTTGCAATCATCTAATAGATACTTAGAAATTTTATCCTATATACTCATTATACTACGAAATTCCATGCTGACTCATTTTCCCCAAAATCCTAATAATTTTCCAACGCCTGTTTAGGTTTGTCCTTTCGATACTCATCAACGAAAGTGTGTATTACACTTAATACGTACTGCATAAAATCGGACTTCTGCCTCTGGTTTGAATGTAAATCTCGAAATTCATCATGCATGCAAAACCGGGAAACAAACAGGCTGAAAATAGGGCCTGGCTCGTGTCGAGTTATTATCGCCAGACCTTATTGATTCGTATTACGCGAGCAGGCGTGCTGGAATAATTTGTCTCGTCTTATATCGCCTATCATCGTAGCAAAAGGAACGATGTCCACGCGTACCGTGAAAGTCTTACGGGCAAGAACGTTCGCGATACACCTTGTCGCTCGTCTCTTCCTCCTGGAACGACAGTTTTGACGAAAAAAATTTTGTCTGAAAGGGTACTCACTCTGAGGGTCTCCAACTGGGAGCGCACGTACTCAGCTCGGCTGGCAATGTCGGGAATTGCCACAGGAAACGAACCCATGTACTGTAACGAGAAGAATGTTGCGTTAGTATAATGTTTATACAGGTTCTTTGAACCTACGAAAGCGTTTGCAATATTGATAATTATGCAAATTGTATGCAACACATTAAAGGATACCGCATTAATTTTCGTGCACTGTTATCGTTTCCGGTTACCCTTCGTATTTTTGTTAAACGGTTGAAATTAACACGGGTCGTGTTTCGGCCACTCGGAAGCCAAAATGATTAACTCCGCTTATCGGTGTTCTGTCAATTTTAGTATCGATGAAAATGCTTGCTGCTTAATTTTTCATAGATAAGAGAAATTTAACGAATTATTAGAAATTATTAAATAAGTTATTAGACGTTGGAAGTTATT
>NW_017100127.1:0-2275 GCF_001263275.1 Habropoda laboriosa | reverse complement strand
TAAGGTACACCACGTGATTTAATTATTTAATTTAAACGAGTAATTGTTTTGAACTTATTAGTATTCTGTAACAGACTATATTACTCTCTTCAGTAATATACAAATTTATGGAATTTAATAGAGATTTATATGAAAGATATTAATGTTTCTATTTTTATTTGGATTACAAGTATTTCTTTTGGGTTAGATTTAAGGGGAATTTGTTTATTGGCTTTTTACGACGATCACTGCGCTCATATAGACATATATATCTTATTATTGCTTGTAAATTATAAGATTTACCGATTTTATCTTTCACAAAATTATCGAAATTACAAAAAACACTGGATCTATAAGAATATATATTTTTTCAGAGATGACATTGGACTAAATATTGAATATTGTACAGTAAAATTTACACACAGTAGAGCAATAATATAAATTCAAAATTTAATTCCATATGTGAATATAATATATGGGTATTTAAAATTTTAAAGTACAATTTTCGAAAATTATTACTTAGAAAAATGTAGATATAATTAAACACTGTATGAACTAACATATCTTATATTTGGACTCTTTACTTTCACGTGATTCTAAATTTAAAAACACACAATTTTCATTTTCCACGAAGCCAAGAAAGTTTAATATCTCTAATAGTTCTCACGAAAAATAATACATCAAAAAAAGCCATATTGAACAAAAGAACTGAACACTTTTATTCCGAAACTTCAACGCACAAAACTCTCGAGATATTTGACACTACGATCAACGAAGAACACACTTATCTCGTTCCGCGTGGAAAACTTGGATGGCACTTCTTGCATCAAATTAGTTCAGCACGGCTAAAGTTCATTTCTCTATGGCTACGCTGGTGCAAGCAATTGCACTCTATGGAAAAGTGGAACGAGACGCGCGCTAGAACTGTTGTTACATGAGGTTTCAAGACTAAGGCGGGACTATAGGGTAGAATTATACAGAACTTGATTCTCCGGCTGGAGGCAGTCGATAGATGTCCGAATTGTTGGACCAGTTACTCCAGGACGATACACAAGGGTCAACTGTTTGCTTTAAAGTCACGAATTCGCTGGAAGCTGCAACGTTTCAGCAAAATAGTTGGCTCTCTACGATGATCTAATTACCGAGTTTCGAGAACGCGGTATTACACCGGGTAACATACTTCGAACAGGCTGAAAGTAGTTTCGGTATAAACGTGAACATATGGCATAGACATAGGTACACTCCCGTTCATAAGTACCAAGAGAGTTAAGGTAGAAACACGTTACTATCGTTACTGTCGTCAAGTGAAATCATATACTATTATGTGATATTCGAAAAGTGCAAGCTGACGTATTTTTATTATTTTAAATGTGTTGGAAACATATTATAATCACGTTACGCTGTTCACGGCATATTGCGACCGTTTTGAGTTTTCCCATGATTTCAGGTGACATGATAGTAATGTGTTTCTACCTTTATTGACTGTAAATTAAACCTAAACAGTCGTTATAAAATTATTGAGATCTTGAGAAAAATTATTAAGATCCTGAAGAAAATTATTGAGATCCTGAAGAAAATTACTCAAAAATATCGTGCATCCAAAAAGAATAATAATATCTTGCTCTAGTTAAAAGAAAAATATTTATATATTGACGTAATTTAACGACAAATATTTATTAATCGACACAGTTGAAAGAAAATTGTCTGTTAACCGTCATAGTTGGAAGAAAAATATTTATTCATCGACGTAGTCGAAAGAAAAATATTTATTTATCGACATACTTGGAAGAAAATGATCTATTCTTGGACATGTTGGTACATGAAAATAAAAGAAGAACGCAAAATTCATCCTACCGATAAGGCGAAAACTATAAAACGGTGCGCCTGTACTGAGAAACAATAAAAAGGAACCTACCTAACCTATCGCAAAAATTTGATTTCACTTTTTCGCATAAATGAACCGACTTCCCTTCGTGAATCGATCATTTCTTTCAGACCGTTGAGTTGACTTGCGGTCATCTCTTTGTTTCTTAAGCAGAAATATTGTCTTCTTTACGAGGTCATGGAGACCTAATCTTAAACCTATCAAAATATGTACTTTCTAAGCTTCTCATATTAAATTCTTTTATTTAGTGAAGGGGAAATCGCGAATTTATATTACTTTCAATATTATTATTGAACTAATCTTTCGTAGAACGCGAGTGAAAAATTGAAAGAAAGTATAAAATGAACACGGTATATAAATTGAATAGAAAGAACAAACGCGAATTCGTATCTTTTTCGATTCTATAATATA
>NW_017100126.1:128703-135858 GCF_001263275.1 Habropoda laboriosa | reverse complement strand
AATTGTACATATGATAAGATTGCATTTGCAAAAGTGTTTAAAATAAATTTCACGTTTAAACAAAAATATATATAAATAAAATAGTATTTCCTGAATTATTAGAAGCAGAAAAATGTTTGCATTCAAGTAGTGCTTTTGTAAAATGTTTTTGGTGTATTATATTCTTTTATTTCAAGCGTTTCTGTCATGTTTATCATCCTAATATGCATATGTAATATACGAGGTTTGATCAAAAAGTTCCCAGAATTTTTATTTATTTCGAAAAATATTTATTTATTCATCAACATTGATGTGGTCCCCTTCAAAGTACATACTCTCTATCGGATATAATACATTTGTGCCAGTGTTGTTTCTGAAACACACTTTTTAGACTAGCTTTCAGTTCGTTCAGCGATTTTGCTTTTATCTTCTCTATACATATTAAGTTATCCCATAAATTCGTGTCAAAAAAGAAAAATATTTTAATAAAAATCCAAAGAAATTTTATAACGACGACATAATAGTCTTACCACAAAAAAAAAAAAAATAGAAGAAATTTGTGGAACGAGAATTCTCTTACGTTTCCTTTCTTTATCAAATTTTAAAGTTTTGTTGCTGTTCGTGCGATCCACCGCGGTCGCGAGCTCGTAAACACTCCGTCTCCTTCCCCGCGGACGCCCTTCCATCCGTATTGCCCAGCCTGGTGGTGTCGGTACCGCGGGGAGAGGACCGGGGCGACAATTCGGTTAAGCCGAATCCGTTTTCGGGGAAGTCAGTTGCCTTCAAACGCGCTAACGACTAAAACCCTATAGATCTTAAAACAATACGAACGAAACAGTTGCAAATATTGATCTAAATTATAAAATTCGACACAAACTTATGGAATGACTTAATACATATATATTAAGGAAAGGATTCCATTTCATCTTACGAACTAATTTATTACGAATAATTTTTTAACTAATTTATTTTCTAGCTTATTCTACCTTACGAACTACTTAAAGTCGAAACATTCACATCTCAGAACATCTCTCAACTGTGTACAAATATAACTAGTACCCGAGTTCCACTCTAAATTCGTGAAAATCAGAGTGACCACGGGTAAGCGTAGTTCTCAGCTTGCTGTCTCTTTCCAAAATTGAGAATTTTCTTTGGAAAAAGATATCAATTACCAGGTCCCACCACGAGGAGGTGACTACGCAAGGGACCCGACAAAAACACATGCCCTACTGGCAACTCTCTATCTTCAGAGACACCCGTTTCTCATTTTGAACTTGTAAAATAGACACTTTGTTGAAAAGTTCGACGATAATTATTATTAATTATGCTACGAAATGAGAATCGCGTATCTCTGCAAGAGAGCGCGCACATTGTATTGGATACAAAATTTTCTATCTTGGAATTAGCTTATTTTATTTTACAGACTAGCTAAAATTAAAACGCACGCATCCCACGACGATTCAAATATTTTCTAACTTATTTTATCTTATGGACTACTTAAAGTTAAAATTCGCTTGGTTCACATTCGCACACTTTACAGTCGCTTATTTTATATCACACGCTTATGGCACTCTGTACAATTTTCTATTCATTTTCACACACGAATTTACACGAAAATCAGCAGGAGGAAGGGAAATATCTGAAAAGAATAATTTTCAATATATTAATCAAACGAATGGAATTTTTTTTCAAATTTATTTGCAAGGCAAATTTACCATACCAAACTGCAGAATTCGTCAAAGTATATAATTTCTCGATCTCTAATCATTTTCGAGATATCAAAGCGAACATGTTTATTAATTTCAACTTCGAGAGATATTTTCAACCCTTCGTTGTGAACGATCGTCGATATAAAGAAATACCTGATAAATTTTTTTGAAAACTCCTATATACCAGACTTCCATCAAAATCAACGATTATCAATTCGAGATGTTCCTTTATTAGTACAATTTTCTGAAATAATAAGGATTACCTAAGGCTTACTATACTTAATTTAATATTTGTTTATATTTAATTTAATATTTCTTCGTTGAATTTCTCTGAATATCAAATTCTGCGTGATTCTGTAATTTCACGGAATTCTGATACAATTCGATAGTTGAAGAAAATGAATATTTCAACTAAACTAATATGAAATTCTGTAATTGCTGAAAATAAATAAATTTGTAACAAATAAATAATGTATATTCTCAAGTTAGTAGAGTTCATATTTCAATTCCTAGTAAAACTGTTCATACTCTTGTGAATTTGAAATATTTCTCCACGAAATATTTAATTAATAAAAAGAAAAGATGCGACTCACCAATTACCACACACCTGAACATTGTAAAATAGATCTGGTTGCATCTGGTCATCCTCTCAGATCCATCAAGCCTTTGAAATTCCCTCAGTCAACCATTTGCTTCCTTCAAGCATCGAATTTTTGTTCCAGAGTCCTCCAAGCCTTGAATTTGGTTCCACCAGTGGTCCAATGCCAAATTGAGAGACCCAAAGCCAGATCGAAAAACCCAAAGCCACTGTCCAAGACCCATCAGACTTAGGAAGCTGTAAAAGTGTCGCGCGAAATTGTATACGGATCGCGATTTCTTTTCAGTGTAGTTTAATTCGTTGAATTTCGTTTAGTACCCGAAACCGGGAATTTTTATCATCCTCCACTTTATTATGTACTCCATTTTAGTAGGGCATTTAGCAAAATTTGAAAAAAAGAAAAGCAAAACGCGAAAAAAGGATGAAGCTATATTATCAAACGTGTATCGATCGAAAATAATGGGTCAAGATAAAAATTCATTAGGAAAATTGACTCTAAATTGAATTAACGCGGTATACTATTTCGGTGACTCTAACAATGAGTGGGCGTTTGCACCTTTAGTGCAGTAGAGTTCGGTTGTGAACTCACATCTATCCATCCTTAGTAGCTCAGCTTCAACATGCGCATGCACACACATGTAATCAATCACCAAACCCTCAAAAAATTCACTCACAATTCGCAGATTAGTCAGCTGGGCTCTGCAACGTGGATTTTAGCTGCATTGCCTACTTCCTTCCACTCAGATCGTCATCCTTCCACCAATCATTCTAGTTCCAGTTCATTTTCCAAGCCCGCAGACTCGCAAAGTGTGAGTCACTGTGAAATGGACGACGCGAAAAGTACTTCGAAACGCGATTTATTTCAGTTTTATTCAGAAAGGGAGAAAACGCGAATTGATATTACTTTCGGTTTTATTATTAAACTGAACTTTTGTAGAACGCGAGTGAAAAATTGAAAGAAAGCACAAAATAAACGCGGTATATAAATTGAATGAAAAGAACAAACGCGAAATGATATCTTTTTCGATTCTATAATATAAGAAAATTTGAATAAAATGCGCGACGGTAATTGGGAATAAGTATCAGTTAAACGTGTGAAAATATTCAATAGAAATCGAACTAGGGACGAAGCTGTTATTACAATACGCGATGCGACGACTCTAATATTTATCAAAATTGAAAAATTCCCGTATAAACTTCGAAAATAGATTAATTTCGGTAAACTAGTAAGACGGTTTAATTAAGGGTGGGCATAGTACACTCGTTCAAAATCAGCTCAAGTAAACAACTAACTACTTAACATGCAAATCATGCAAATTCCTTGTAAATTATTTGTTTACAAAATAACAAGTCGTCGAATAAATTCAATATCAGAGTTAAAATATCAGAGAAATGAAAGAAATTCGAAAAACTGAAAGAAAAATTTCAATAGCTGTAAGAAAAGTACGTATTATCGATTATCAAGCTGTAACAACAAAGTATTTAATTAACAGATATCTGAAACGTCCAAATTTTCATTAGTAAACCTCTCAAATTCACTTCAACGCCCTACTCGACAAGTCTGAAGAACAACAACTACTAAAATTCGAACGTGGAGTTCCCTAAACCTTCGAAACAATTTCGAAATATTTTATTCGAAGTCCGATCGGGAAAATAATTCTATTTTATTTCTAAACCGAAGTTCGAAGTCGAGTATTTAAAGTCTGATATTAAGAGCCTAGCAGGGGCAAATACAGATAACTAAATATTTCGACGATAAAAGTAAATCCTAAATCTAAATGTGGCCAACGAAAGCTTATCCTTTTTTGGTACCGAATACAAAGTTGTGGTTTGTTATTACAATATCTCACACGGCTGCCGTGTTACTGTTAAACGATGCATATATACACATATAACGTCCCTCATGGACATAGTATTTCATCGCGATATTCACGTAACGTACCGGTGCGATACTCGTACTCGAAATGGAGTACGATTCTGCTATGTATTCTGGACATCGGCGCCGAATTTTCGAACGACGGTTGTGGGGGCAAATACAGCTAATTAAATATTTCGGCTTTAAAAATATTCCCTATGTAGTAGGATTTATGGATTGATAGGATATTCTTTGGTATCTGGGAAAAATACACAAATGTTTATTTACTTTTCGTCGGTACATGTTAAATATTTGGTACAGAATAATTTTGAACAAGTCAATGTAGTGTTCGAGCTGTTGCTTTCGCTTTCGGGTGTCCGGCTTTAAACAGCCGTACTCTCCCGTTACAATATTAACGAAATGGATAAAACGATTCATAGCAATTATTGTGGGAAGGCGTCCGATGAGCCTCCTGTACTCTACTCTTTGGAAGGCGACCGGCGGATGGTCCAGCCGTTCTCTCCATACCAACAGAAGTACTAAGTAATCCTCTCCGAGCTTCCTCAGGCGTCCGGGGAACCTCCCTGTACTCTCCTCTCTTAGAGGCGACCGGCGGATAGGCCAGCCGTTCTCTCCTTCAGAGAGTGACCCAGGGGTCAGTCCCCGTACTCTCCTGTGTTGTAAGGGCGTCCGAAAGCTAGGCTTCGTACTCTCCCACTCTGAAGGGCGACCGATGGTAATACCTCGTTCTCTCCCAACAGAGTACAGCAAGAATGCCGGCCGCGTCCGCGGCCGTGGTATTTATATTTGACCGTTGCTAATGAAGCGCGGCTAATCAACAAGACGCGTCGCTAAGTATTTTCCCGCGCGAAACCGCGAGACTCCCGCGTAAAACCGCGAGTCTACCGCGGATCGCAAGCTAGTTTCTTCTAGAAGTTTCTATCGCTTCGCGATTATTCGGCTGACGACGAGGATAGAGAGTCATCCCTCTCACTTCCTCTCGCGAAAAATGAAATTTTTGGCGTCTTTGTTGCTAGTTGTTACAACATGAAATTTAACGTTCTATTTACATGTTATAACAATTGTAATAGTGTACGTTTTGCTGTTTCGTGATATTTTCGTTGTGAATTCTGTGTTTAGAAATTATATAAAACTAAACTAACGTTTGTGTGCTATATTCTAACCTAATTTTCTTAAATTTATGTTGCGATACAGCATATTTGTAATTCTGCTTGAATTTTTGAAATTCAAAGGAACGCCGGTAAACGTTATATTAACTTTGTTGTGATAAATGTAAACAATACGTTCATCTCGTTTTATTAATAGAAACAGAGAGATACAGTATATTTCGTCGTTACAAAATTGAGCGTACATATTGTGTAGTCGCAACGTAGTGTCCTTTCGTTGTTCTCTTCATCTTTGGAAACAAGAAAAAATCGCAGGGGGCGTGAGCCGGTGTGTTGTTGTGGTACAATTTCCACGAGTTGTGTTTCCACAATGCTGGTCATTTTTTTCGGATTGCTTCACGCAAACGGCGTAAAACTTATAGGTAATACTTCTTATTGACCGTACGACCTAGCGGTAAGAATTCGTAGTGGACTAGGCCGTTATAATCGCAGAAAACAGTATGGAGAGCCTTGACATTCGACCGAACTTGACGTGTTTTTTTTTTGTTCGTCTTCCCGGCCATCTTTGAATCGTTTGCACTCCTCATAAATGCTTGATTTTTTCATAGCTGATTTGTCAAAAGCCTTCTCCAACATTTCGCACAAGTTACTGCATTTTATTTTATTTTTTTACACAAAATTTATCGTACGTTAAAATGTGTCTTATTTATTCGCCTGTCAAAAACAAAGGACAAATCCGAAATAGTTGAAAATCGGTACATACAGTGACCGAAAAAAGTGTTCATACACCGCCAACTATTGACTTAAAATGATAATAACTTTTAAAATACTATTCCAAATTAAAAATGGTTTGCAGCAAAATATTGTACGAGAATTTAGCTTTAAAAAGAGGTTTGACCACCAATTAACAATTAATTATAAAATATACGACAAATAACATTAGTGAGAAAGAAGTATTCGTACATTTGCTCCATCTATAATTTAAACACGTTAACAAAGAAACATTTGACTTAGATATTCATTTGTTTAATTATTCCGATTATATTTTATTTTCTGACGCTTTTTAGTAATAAAAGACCGACGTGAAAAAGTGCACTTAAATAAAATGTGTCCCAAAGTTAGAGAAACGAGTATAGAATTAAGAAACTTAATAATTAAATTACATAAGGATGGTAAATCCTTCCGCGAAATTGGTGAAATTATGCAAAAAAGTCATGTTACCATCCAATATATTGTTAACAAATACAAAAAGACGCAATCTGTTGTTAATAAACATCGATCTTGTAGACCGCTGAAATTGAGTCCGAAGCATGAAAGGTTTGTTGTACTGGCACGGATGATGGAGTAACAGTGATTTTACTGGATCCATAGTGGATCCACTACTTCTTCCTCCTCCCCTTTTCGGCAGCTGCCTGTACATCCTGCCCTCCATGCTCCTCCAGCACTGTCCGCTAAGACCACTTCCATATTCTGTGGCTCGAATTTTGTGCCTCCTGCCATTGTGTAGGGCTTTGCTCGCTACGCTCACCTTGGCTCCGGTGTCGAAGAATGCTTCCCTCTGATGGCCATTTATCGTTACGTCCATCGTTGGTCGTGGCCTCGCAGCACTGATGGACATTTTTTTTTTTCATTTCTGTTCTCTTACCATATGCAGCTCGAGCTTCAATTCATTGCTGCTCTTTTCTTATTCGTTGAAAAATTTTTTCTTAATTTCATAAAATGATAGGATCTCTTTTCATTAGAGTTTATAGTTTCTTTATTTTGCTGCTTCTTAATCTATTCTCGTGCAGGATTGGGTATAAGTATGACTGTATATTTTGCATCTTCTTTATCTTCTTCTTCTTCTTCAAATTGTTTATAGTCAGAGATTTAACTTTATACCTCTAA
>NW_017100126.1:115396-128656 GCF_001263275.1 Habropoda laboriosa | reverse complement strand
AGGGTCTCTCAGCCGTCAGGGGGTTAACCCTGCCGTTGTTCGTCCCTGCCCCGTGGAGGCGGACCCTCTACTTTCTTCGTTTAACAGGTGATCTCTTCTTGTTCTGAATATCTGTTGATTCAGTTTATTAAATTTCTCAAAAATTTCTTCTTCCAATATTAGGTGTTCTTTGTTGTTTCTATATCTGTTTAATTCATGAAATCTACAATCTTCGTATGCTGTACATTCAAGTAGCATATGTTCTATGGTTTCTTCTGTTTCTTCTGAACTATTACACATTGGGCAAATGTTATCATTTTCACATCCTCATTTAAATAACGAGCTCTTTATTGGTCCATATCCGGTGATTATATAAACCGTTTCTCTCGTTGGTCTAAACCATGTAATGTCCTTAGCCGTGGATACATTCTTTATGAATTGGTAGGTAATTCTTCCTCTATTTTCGTTACTCCATCTATCTTGCCAAACAGCTTGCATCTCAGTTTTTATTTTTTCTTCTTCACAACTCATTTGTTCTTCTGTTAGTCCTGTTTCTAATTCCATAAATGTATAATTTTTCCAATTTGTTGTAATATTTCTTCTTACTCTGTAAATTAGTGCTTGTTTTACTATCTCCAAATCTAAAGGTATAGTGCCAGCTATAATCTGCATTGCAACCGTTGATGTTGTTCTACACGCTCTTGTAATAGGTAATAAAATCCCTCTTTGCATTGCTAGCAAATTTCGTTGCACATGAGTATGTTGCACGCAATCATACCATACCGAAGCACCATACTTTATGATTGGGAAAGCAACTGCTGTATATAATATTTTCAGAATGTGTCTTCAGTCCCCATTCCTCCTTCTCCTTATAGACATTATAAAATTGGTTACTTTGTTTCTCAAATATAATACTTAGAATGTTCAATAAAATTCATTCTTTCGTCTATTATTATTCCCAGATACTTTACTCTGGTGTGATATTTAATTTTTTCGTTACTTATTTTTATGATTGGCATTCTTTCTCTGTTAAAGTTTTGCTTTCATTAATATGGCTTGCGTTTTGGTAGTTGAAATTTTTAATTTGTGCAATGCACACCAGTTATTTAAAATTTTTAATGGCTTTTCTGCTATCGTTTCTAATTCCTTTCTTGAATTTCCTTTAATTACAATTGCCAAATCGTCTGCATATGCTATTGCTTCTAATTCTTCCTCCGTGACTTCGTTCTCAAGCCGCAGAAGGAGGGGGTCCATCATCGGTCCCGCTGTGTGGGGACATCCTTTTTGCATTTTGACTTTGGTTTTTCCTAATTTCGAAATAATGGTGACTTTTCTGTCCTTAAAATAGCTATTGATAATTTTAATCATTGTCGTGCTGCATTCAGCCTCTATTAATGGCTGTTTTATTCCGGGCCACCACAAGTTGTCAAAGGCGCCCTCGATATCAATAAATATTACTAGCACATATTTCCTTTCTGTAAATTTGACAGCATGTTTTAATTTTGTCAGAGCATTCTCTGTAGATTTTCCTTTTCTAAATCCAAATTGTCTATTGCTTTCTAATCCTTTTCCTATGTATTGGCGTTGAAGTCTGCTCACTACTATTCTCTCATAAATTTTACCCATGATCGGCAATAACGCTATAGGCCTATATGAGTTTAATAGGCTCTTATCTCTTGTTTTGTCTTTCAGAATTATCTTTAGGTTTGCTATCTTCCATTCTTTAGGAAATTTCCCTTTTCTGAAACAGTTGTCCAAAACAGTGCCAATCACTTTTGTTCTGCTCTTCCAGAGTTCACGAATAATTTCAATTTTAAAATTATCAATTCCAGGCGCTTTTCTGTTTTTACATTTCTTGATGGCAGAATCTATTTCCAGGAAACTTATTTCCTCTTCTAAATTACTGTTTCTATATTTTTTTAATTAAGTTTCTTATTTGCGTATGCTCATTTGTCTCATTTTCTCTGTTTTCTTTGGGCACACATTTTTTTAGCAGTGCATTTACAGTTTCCTGTAGGTCTTGGGTTCTTTCCCCGTTGCTCAATTTTAAAGACGACATGAATACCGGTTTGTTAATTTTTTCGCGTACTATTTTGTACACAATACTCCAAGGGTCTCTGTTTCCTTCTACTAGGACAAAGTTTTTCCATGACTCGCGTTTGCTCTTCCTA
The DNA here is from genome assembly GCF_001263275.1 of Habropoda laboriosa. Lineage (NCBI taxonomy): Eukaryota > Metazoa > Arthropoda > Insecta > Hymenoptera > Apidae > Habropoda > Habropoda laboriosa. The sequence goes on along the minus strand of NW_017100126.1, from coordinate 126,506 downwards.
ATTTCTGACACATATTTATTTCTATGGCGTTTATATGACTTGGTATATTCTTCTATTAGGTCCGAAAAGTTTAATCTCCGTGCTCTTATTAGTTGTTTTTTGACGTCATTTGCTAATTTTCTTAGGTTCTTTAAACTATTGTTCCACCATGGTACGATTTTAACTCCCTTTTTCCTTAATGGAATTGCCTCCTTGCAATTTTTGCCACCTTTCCCTGGGTGCAAATGGGGCAGCGACAGCGCACATATCCCACCTTGCCGCAGCCGTAGCACTTCAACGTTTCTTTCCTTTCTTGTCGTGGGTGTTGTTGGTTGCGTCTCCCCCTCGTCTCTTCTTGGGGTGGCCTCTCGCTCGGCTTTCTTGGACACGTCTTTATGGTATGGTCACGTCCCCTACAGTTCTGGCAACGTATCCTCGGTTCGCTTTCCTTTATGTCGCCCCTGTGCGTTGACCCTCGTTCCGCCGCAGTTTCCTCCTCCAGGGTTTCCAGCGTGCGAGCTTGGGCGATCAGTTCTTCGAAGCTTCCGAACACCCTCCGAGGTATTTTCTCGCGCAACTCCCTTCGCAACAACTCGTTGCTAGCATGTCTAGCTGTACCTCTTCCGGATGTGCGTGTGGTGATTCCGCGAGCAGCGCTCTTTTTTTTTTATATGAACACGTCTGTACGTTCGTCCACATTCTGTTCCTGTGCAAACAGCTCACTATATACCTGGTGAGCAGGTTTTCCGTTGCCTTCGCCTACGATGTCACTTGGCCTCGTACGCCGTGCCACCAGGTTGCAGCTTCTCCTTTCAGTAGGAGGGCGATGCCTTTAATTGCGTTCGCGTCTGGGATACCTTCTATTTCTTTGAAGATCGTGGTTGACGTTATAAATTCCTCCACCTTTGCCTGGCTCCTGCTTCCGTCGAACCGCGCCGGGTACTGGGCGAAGTTTCCCTGCTTCGCTGGTGCGGTTGCTAAGCCGGCCATGAGGCGGCTGAATTGCTCCTCGGACATTTGGAGCGCCATCCTATTTCTCGGACTCCTACGCCGTTCTCCGGGGGTTTTTGTTGTCGCTGTTTTTGCTGTCCCCTAGCCCTATGTTGGGCGCCACTGTAATCGTATCACTTTTTCCACACGGATAGTTTATTCAACACTTAACGCTTAGAGCGTACTAACAACAATAAGGATAATAGTTTATTGAAAAAAAAAGTCTCTTCGCCACACGACTGTACTTGTCACTTGTCACAAGCCGATGGTCGCGAGTTCGAAGGGGTGTTAGTGTCCGGTAAGGGTATGGAGCGAATGGTGGACAACGGACGCGGAGGGTAGAAGGACGTTCACCGAGCTGGATAGCCAGGCTGGATTAGAGCTTTCTTGGAAGCGGACTAGAGTGGGTAGGATAGCCAGTACCAGACTCTAGACACAATTGCCTACCTTTTTAGGAAAACAGGCCCTCTTTGTACATGTTCGAGCTTTTCGGCCGCTCAATCAGCACCCTCGGTACACCGAGCACGAGTTTTTATGCCTCGGTGTACCTGGGTTTGCACTATGCGCCGCAAATCTATCCTTTCCTTCGCCGCTGACCATCGCCCTGCCGCGCGCTATGGTCTTACACGGTACAAGACTTATATGAGATACTCTTTACCTTGGTTAAAACTTACATTCATTATAGTAGATAGGAGCTTACAGAGTTTTAATGTTAAGGGGCATTTCACATTTGAAAATTCTCATGAAATCGATTTTCTGATAGTATTATATCTATAAAAATATTCCCTGCGTATACTACATCGAAATCTCAAAAACTGACAAACCTATGACAGCGTAATCATTTTAATACGCGTAGAGATTTGGCGCGCATCAGAGGAAACAACTGCTTGTCATAGAGCCAGATCATAGCAGCATGACTTTTTTAATCGTGATCGTGATCCATGCTAAGGGCTCACTAATAGTCAGCGACATAAGTGTTCGTCTACCTACCGCACTCGGCGTATATACAGGTAAGTAAAAGAAAATACATGCATAACATTTGAATCAAAAATACAGAAATATATTTTTATTAACCTAGAATAAGATAACACTTGCAGAAATTCATAATTGTTATACAACAGAGAAAAATTGAACGGGATATCATAACTGCAGGCGAAAAGCGAAATTATTCGCTAATTATTAGGTTTAGGGCTAATAAAGATCAATATCATTTTATTCAGAATACAAAATTCTTCGATATTTTGGCATAAAAAGTATAGCATTGCATTTAGAAAAACGAAGTTGACCTTGAAATCTTCGAAACGCCTCCACCTATAATAAAAATACATGTGCCCCTCCGAACCATACAGCATTTCTATAAAAAATTTGTTCGTACAATGGATACTTTAGAAGTTATTCGGGGTGAACAAGTTGGGTGGACCACCCTGTACAATACATTCTTCTATGTAAGCGACAGGGTAATTCCAAAGCAGCAATCCAAATTTGAAATAATTGGATGAATCCGGGAATGCTTGATTCTTCTGTCTGAAAAAGAGGTATTAAACAAATTAAAATCTGCGTATCCTTTTTTAATAAATATATAGTTATAAACACTACAGTATTTTCAATAGACAATATATGCACAATACATACAATATATTTATTAGGTCGTAACATATGAAATGTCCGATTTTTAGCGGTAAGTTTAAATGATCATAACTTCTTTAATATTAAATTTTATTAATCAAAATAAGAACCATTACATTCCACACATTTTTTCCAATTAGTTAAAAGTTTTTGAATTCCATTTTTATAAAAATTCGAATGTCTGGTGACAATAAATTGTTTAAAGGCATTTTCGACAGTCTCTTGATTCATAAACGTTTTCTCGTTGAGGAAATGATTTAAGTGTTTGAAAAAATGATAATCAGTAGGCGACAGGTCAGGTGAATATGGTGGATGAAGCAGAGTTTCATATTTTAAGCTATTCTGCTTTTGCACCGTTACTTGTCAAACATGCGGTCGAGCATTATCATGAAGCAGAATTGGGCCCTTTCGATTGGCCAATGCCGGTTGTTTTACCCGCAATTTCTGGTGTATTGCTTCAATTTCGACACAATATTTCTCTGCATTAATTGTTTCACCCGTCCTTAAGAAATTATAGTGAATTACACCAGCCATTGACCACCATACTGTGATCATTATCTTCCTTGGATGCAAGACTGGCTTTGGCATATGTCGTGGGGATTCATCTGCATCCAACCATTGGGCAGAATGTCGCGGCGTTGTGAATCTGATGTACGTAAATACTGTAATAGGTGGCCACTGAAAGACTGAATGATATAAAACAAAAATAACTTTTACAAACACTTGTTTTTTAAATTTTTTATTATTTTATTTGGAAATATAATTAATGGATTTTTTTCAGTATTATGTGTGAAAAACAACATCCCTCAAATGACCACCATTTTCCTGCTCACAAGTACAAGCTCTTTCCACAGCATTTTCCATGACCGCACGTAAGGTTTTAGGTCCTAAACGTCGGATTTCGGCTCGAATGTTCTCCTTAAGTTCTTGAATTGTTCGAGGTTTATTTACGCAAACCCGTTCTTTCAAGTAGCTCCACAACAAGAAGTCTGGTGTCGTCAAATCAGGTGAACGCGGAGGCCAAACAAATTCAGCATTTTTTGAAATTATTCGTTCACCGAAAATTTCTGGCAGGAGGTAAAATTGTTTTATTTCCCTGGTTGAAAAAACAAGCTGTCAAATACGCTGCAATATTAACAATTTTCGCTCCACTATTTATATGTTTTGGGGCCATTTGCCAAATAACGGCATTATAACTTTCATTATTGTTTTGCGTATGACCCCCAACACATCTTTTTAATAAAGCTGGACTATTTAAATCTTCACAGATTGGCTTTATGGCTACTTGGACTTCCGGATGTAGTGGTGGTTTATGGATGTAACCATCGAGTTCGTTATTAGTTTTAGCGCATTGCCAATCACACCAACTATCAGAACATTCTGGACGAAACATATGTTGCGGATTTTCATCGGTCGAAATTTTGTGGAAATACGTGGCCCAGATTCCTTTTCTCATTTCCTCTTCGGAATCACTAGCTTCTTCGCCAAGCATTCCTACGGGTAGGATACTCGTACTTATAACATCTGCACTATGAATAAGACTTTTGTGTAGTGTTGCAGGCATAGGAAACCATGAATAGTTTGCAACATATATTTCAGCTGCATGTGAGCAAAATTTGTTAAATTCATGTGAATTTATTGGAAGATGAATGGATAAGGCGATTAAAATGGTTTGGAAATTCTTTAGCAGTTGACAATTTAAACCGAGATATTCAGCAAAAATTTCAGGATTTTCAAAAAATCTTCGAACCGTGTTACCATCGTTGGTAGTGCCAGAGTCTTCAGGTTTTGGCTTATCTACTATCAATCCCATCTTTTTCCGCAGAATATCTTGAACTTCCCGTTTTTTTTTTGCATGAAATTCAGTTTTGTTCTTGTCACCTTTCACTTGCCAAACTTTAAGTTTGATTCTATATGAAATGTAAAGGCAATGGACTTATTTCGTGTATAAGTGCGTTGGCATTTGGCAAAAAAGTGCCGTTTGTTTTATTATTTAAATCGTTAAAAGTTCGAGGTGTTGCGTGACAGATTGGACACGTTTGCATTGACTTCGTTCCAGTTATAATATTTAACACTTTTCAATCTGTTAAAGTTAGGAATAATGAGAAATAGATTTGTATACGGCGAGTATCATCTAATCCAACTTCCAACACTTGCAACTGATTAATTTGTTCCTCTATATTTATTTTCTGTCTGACACTGAGAATAAGAGATTCAGATTTGTCAGAAAGTACTCTAACTCGGAGTAGGATGGGCGTAAAATTAATTAAACGTGTCAACGTTTTTACAATGGTATATGTTATTAAAAGTCTATATCTGCGTTATCTGAGCGTCGTTCGCAAAAATGTACATAAGAGTGAGGACGCGTCGTCCTGCCGATCCCTGTCCACCCCTACGCGAACAGGCCCAAGGAAAAACCCAAAGGGGCGAGTCGTCCCTACCGAGCGTGCTGGGGGCCTGGCTTAAAGATGCTCGCTTCACCGTCTTCGGGACGGATTTTCTCACAGATTCTTTAATAGCATGAAGTTTTATCGGTCGGTAGGAAATTTACTTAATAGGCGAAGAGGAATGAGCGTTGTAGCAAATAAGTTGCTATCGCTTGGATTTGAATCAAGTTCATCAGACTTCGATTCATAGCGTTGTTTATACTCTGAATGGCCTGTACTTTCATCGAAACCCCAGGAATACAGTAACACAGCTTCGATTACTGTTGTACGGCGTCTGGGAAAATAACATATTCTTCTGTAGGGGATTTATGTGAGGAGGGATAGTAAACTCGAACGGACTTTGTTCTATACTATATTAATACTTTATATCGCTACGTGCTACGCTAAGGATGTCGCTCAATCAATCGCTGGATTCATACTGCCTTTCACTCCCTCGCATTCACCCTAATGTCATATTGCATACATGCACACTTTTCGATAGAAGAAAACACACACGCACTTACGCACTCCTCGCCTGATTACTAAAACTAAACATTCGTTCAATATCTTTCGCGCTATCCCAAACACTCGACCTGGCACGCCGGTCCTTACCGCTCCGGTCATAGACCCTCACGCATTCACACAGACAACGCATTCATACAAACAACGCACTCACGCTCGGTCATCCCTACACTTCTACGTCAAAGGGTCATTTTCGACTGCCCGTCCTCGGCCCGAGCCGTCACTCTTTTATTATTGTTTTACATATATCACATACATATATATGTACATACATTCTGGTTCGGCCCAGCTCGACGGCGAAGCCGGATCCTTTGCCTCTGCCCGTGTCAGGTGCATCCATGCCAAAGTGCACCTGTACCCCCATTATTTTGAATTAATGCAAAAATTCAACTCGGCATTGAATTTATGAGATTATTTATTATGGTAGTAGGAATCCCTTCCCAGCAACGTTTAATTTTTTCTTTTAGAGCGACAGTATTGGTGAATTGGCGGCCATTTGCATATATATTTCTGGCCATTATACCCCATAAGTTTTCAATGGGGTTCATGTCAGGACTACATAGCAGGCCATTGAATTAAAGGGATGTCCCGTGCCTTAAACCATTCGTGGGAATATTTTGAAACGTGGATTGCTGCGTTGTCCTGTTGAAATATAAATTCACGTTCGCCAACTGTATCTTCTAAAAATGGAATTAATGCTGCATCTAGCATGTCGACGTACTTTTCTGAATTTATTTTGCCGTCAATAAAACAAAGTTTCAGTTTTCCGTATGAAGAAAATGCTCCCCAAATCATGACACTTCCACCATGGAAATTTCTGCTTAGTTTAGGGTCATTTTTTTGACGTAAATCGTGCCAATAGGAACTGTATCCATCTGGACTGTCTAAATTGAATTTTTTCTCGTCCGAAAAAAATGACTGCCTTCCATTAATCAGTTCAGTGCATATGGTTTTTTGCATATTCCAGCCGAGCAACCTTATGACGTGCTTTCAACGTCAGCTTTTTCTGTGGTTTTGTAAAAACTACGTTTGGATTATTGTGCAAAATTTGTTGGACACGTCGCTTCGTGATTGATAATTGCATTTTTCCAACAATTTGACTTGCAACTAATCTATTTTTTGTAGCTTCATAGAGAATAATATTCTTTTTCCTTATAGATGTTCGAGGAATATTGTTTCTTGGTCACTAAGTGCATCCGTGGAATATTTTTGATCGTTAGCCGAAACCGTTGGGATAATCGCGATCCACATGATTGCTATGGTCGTCATAAGGATTGGAGCAATCACGAAATTGCTGCTAAGTTTGGTCATCTAAAATGGTCAACGAAGCTTGTTTGAATAGTTTGACGTTCGTTCTATGATGAACGGTTGGTTTTCAACGGTGAGTTCAATGCTGGAGGGGAGAGACCATTGGTGGTCCGCGGCTTCCTTCTGCAACAAAACTAATTTGTTGTTGTTTCATAGCTATAACACATCTTATTACAAGAAAAATAAACTTAGGATCCGATAAAACGAAATTGTTGTGTGGGATGCGTAGGTGAATCTTTTTTATTGCGTTCGATACCATCGGTCGTCATCGACTGGCCCGTGCCGGGAAGACTGCCCTCGGAATCGGTCTTCCAATCGTCGATTGTTTCCGAGGGCCGTCGAGTTCCGTTGGCGACGGTTGCCACGTCGGCACGCCTGGTGATACAATGTTGTGCACGTGCACGGGCCGCCACAGTTGCAGAAATTAATCTAATTAGCTGTATGTAGGCTCTCCTCTATTTTCAATTAACTCTATCATTCGACTGTGTACGTATACAGTGGATCACAAAATTATTCGCTCAGTCGATAATGCGGTAAAGATTAATAAAATAAACAGACAACAGAGGACTTTTTCAGACTTCTTTTAATGGATATACATTATTTACAGCTTAGTGTAACAAAATCATAAAAAAAAATGAAAAGTTTTAATTTATAATTGCAAAAAAACCAATCATAACAAATCTTTATACTTTTTCACGTCACAAAATTATTCGCTCATTTCATAATAATTACTGTTTTAATTATTATTTTAATAAAATTAATATTTAGTGGGATACCCCTTCCGTTTTATAACCTCCGCAAGCCTTCTTGGCATTGATCTCACTATTTTTTGTAAATAATTAAAATCAATTTTTTGCCATTCCTCTTGTAATCTGTTTTGTAGTTCAATTTTAGTTTTAATCGAGTGTTTACGTATTTTAGTATCTAATATATTCCATACCATCTCGATTGGATTTAAATCCGGAGACTGAGGTGGAGTTTTCATTATTTTTGGGCAATTGTATAACTATACATACATACATATTATTCACGCATACACATACCGTGAAACTGTAGCTGTGTAGCTCGCAGAGATCCGCTTCTCGTTTGATTTTTCTCCCAAGTTCAGCTGTTCGTTGTGTACTTATATTCGGTGCACTAAGTTCTTGTATGCAGCGGCACTTAATTCACGCAAACGAATATGCTAAGTACGTAAATTGATTGGAAATCCGCGTATAATCGAAAACGCATTGTTCGAGCGAGCATTGACATTATGCCAAAATTCAGAAGGCTTTGAAATATAGTTTTTCGCGAATTCTATTCTTTTCTTTCTGTTAATTTCATTTATGTAAGGTTTCTTCCTTGCTTCGCGGCCGTTGTACCCGTTATTTCGCAATGTTCTTCTAACTGTTTCATGGGAAACTTCTTTTCCAGAAAAATCTTGAAGAAGTGCGTTGATTTGAGGAGCACTCATTTTTGGATCTCCTTTGACTTTCCTCACTACAAATCGCTCTTCTGCAGAATTTAATATCTTTTTCCTACCACGGCCTGTTTTATTTTCTACTCGTCCTTCTTCTACGTAACGTTTTATAATGTATCGCACTGTAGAATAACTTTTGCAAACAATTTCTCCAATATTCCTGATGGATTTTCCATTTTTCCAATGAAAAATAATTATTTTTCTGACCTCCAGATTTATTTCTTCACTTTTCCTACCCATAACACTGAATTGTTGAAACGAAAAATTGTAAATAAAAACTAATGCTTCTTAACCACTGGTCTACGTTATACTGATTACTTTCATCAAGAATCATAAACAAATGCCTATCAAGGTCACATCGACTGCATTTGTTTTGGTTGGTTCGTAGCGTGAGCGAATAATTTTGTGACGTGAAAAAGTGTAAAGATTTGTTATCATTCGTTTTTTTGCAATTATAAATTAAAACTTTTCACTTTTTTTTACGATTTTGTTATATTGAACTGTAAATAATGTATATTCAAAACAAGAAGTCTGAAAAAGTCCTTTGTTGTCTGGTTACTTAATTCAACTTTACCGTATTAACGACTGAGCGAATAATTTTGTGATCCACTGTAGGCTCTCCTCTATTTTCAATTAACTCTATCATTCGACTGTGTACGTATATATACATACATACATATTATTCACGCATACACATACCGTGAAACTGTAGCTGTGTAGCTCGCAGAGATCCGCTTCTCGTTTGATTTTTCTCCCAAGTTCAGCTGTTCGTTGTGTACTTATATTCGGTGCACTAGGTTCTTGTATGCAGCGGCACTTAATTCACGCAAACGAATATGCTAAGTACGTAAATTGATTGGAAATCCGCGTATAATCGAAAACGCATTGTTCGAGCGAGCATTGTATTCCCTACAAGACTATAATCGCCGACCGTAGGTCGTGTGTAAAGACTTAATTGTTTACTAAGAGACAATGTTTTTTCAGAAAAGAATAGAATAGGTATATGTCTCGGGGAGACAACAATAAAAAAACTAATTTGTTGTTGTTTCGTAGCTATAGCACATCTTATTACAAGAAAAATAAACTTATGATACGATAAAACGAAATTGTTGCAGAAATTAATCTAATTTGCTGTATGTAGGCTCTCCTCTATTTTCAATTAACTCAATCATTCGATTGTGTACGTATATATACATACATATTATTCACGCATACACATACCGTGAAACTGTAGCTGTGTAGCTCGCAGAGATCCGCTTCTCGTTTGATTTTTCTCCCAAGTTCAGCTGTTCGTTGTGTACTTATATTCGGTGCACTAGGTTCTTGTATGCAGCGGCACTTAATTCACGCAAACGAATATGCTAAGTACGTAAATTGATTGGAAATCCGCGTATAATCGAAAACGCATTGTTCGAGCGAGCATTGTATTCCCTACAAGACTATAATCGCCGACCGTAGGTCGTGTGTAAAGACTTAATTGTTTACTAAAAGACAATGCTTTTTCAGAAAAGAATAGAATAGGTATATGTCTCGGGGAGACAACAATAAAAAAACTAATTTGTTGCTGTTTCGTAACTATAATACATCTTATTACAAGAAAAATAAACTTAGGATACGATAAAACGAAATTGTTGCAGAAATTAATCTAATTAGCTGTATGTAGGCTCTCCTCTATTTTCAATTAACTCTATCATTCGATTGTGTACGTATATGTATATACATATTATTCACGCATACACATACCGTGAAACTGTATTTGTGTAGCTCACAGAGACACGCTTCTCGTTTGATTTTTTCCCAAGCTGAGCTGTTCGTTGTGTACTTATATTCGGTGCACTAAGTTCTTGTATGCAGCGGCACTTAATTCACGCAAACGAATATGCTAAGTACGTAAATTGATTGGAAATCCGCGTATAGTAAAAAACGCGTTGTTCGAGCGAGCACTGTATTCCCTACAAGACTATAATCGCCGACCGTAGGTCGTGTGTAAAGACTTAATTGTTTACTAAGAGACAATGTTTTTTCAGAAAAGAATAGAATAGGTATATGTCTCGGGGAGACAACAGTAAAAAAACTAATTTGTTGCTGTTTCGTAACTATAACACATCTTATTACAAGAAAAATAAACTTATGATACGATAAAACGAAATTGTTGCAGAAATTAATCTAATTAGCTGTATGTAGGCTCTCCTCTATTTTCAATTAACTCTATCATTCGATTGTGTACGTATTACATACATATTATTCACGCATACACATACCGTGAAACTGTAACTGTGTAGCTCACAGAGACACGCTTCTCGTTTGATTTTTTCCCAAGCTGAGCTGTTCGTTGTGTACTTATATTCGGTGCACTAAGTTCTTGTATGCAGCGGCACTTAATTCACGCAAACGAATATGCTAAGTACGTAAATTGATTGGAAATCCGCGTATAGTAAAAAACGCGTTGTTCGAGCGAGCACTGTATTCCCTACAAAACTATAATCGCCGTTCGTCGTTCGTCGAGGCACTCGTTCGACAGCCTCGTAAACACCGATTAAGGATGAGTCGTTCTGCCCGATTTCTGTACGCTCGCAACTGTTTTGGGAAAAATTCTAGGCCTTAACTTCTTAGAACTCGTGATATTTCCTGCGAGCCAAACATAAGAAACGCTGGATTGAGTGGGCTTTCCTCACTCGAGTAGCGATCCTCAGAATTGATCGTCCGAACGTGGTCAATAATCACAGCGTTCAGGATGCTTGCCATGACGTGTTGGAACGCGGCGAAAGTCATCTCTCTTCTGATCCGGAGTTTTCTGCCT
>NW_017100126.1:111175-115366 GCF_001263275.1 Habropoda laboriosa | reverse complement strand
AAATGTGGAGAAATCGGGGTTTTGGCTGTACACCCTATGAACCGGTGCGTCCCAGAAAATGGGCTCTCCTGCCAAAGCGGCTCATTAACGATAGTCTCTTTTGAGGCTTTGACTACTCCCGCAGTTAGTTCAGCCGGGTCAGTGATCTCCTTCGGCTTTGCCTCCTGTGTAACTGGTTTTCCAGTCTTGGACTTCCAAGATTTTACACGCTGTCGTTGCCTATCGTTTTGCGCCCTAGGCTTTGGCGGTTGGCTGGGAGCAACCAGCTCTCGGTCGTCGGCCCAGCTGTCAGGGATAGGCGCTTCAGCGTATTTTCGCTGGTTGAATTCAAACATGCGCTTTTGGTTCCGTGACATCCGCGGAGTTCCGGCAGGAAACGGTCCTTTTGCCATCTGGCTTAGATTATTCATCTTTTCTTAGAAAAGGTAGACGTAAAACATCAAATTAAATCGACTGTACGTATATCGAGTCAAACATCTAATTAGCTGTCCTTTTCAGAGTAAAACTATCGCGAGTTGCTCTCGAGAGTATCTCTCGCGAGTGGACACTGCGTCTGAGAGCATCGCTCAACTCTCTGAGAGTTACGACTCGAATACACAGTTGCTTTGCAAACACGACGCAGTTTCGTATTCTTGACAGAACTCTCATGCGAGTAAAAAATGTCAGGAAAAGAAATTAATGGAGAAATGAAACCACCGATTTAATCACTCTCTATGAAGAAAAATCAGTGTTGTGGAATACGAAAGATAAAGTATAAAGGAGTGATGTTTATATGTTTTTTAAATGACTTTGTTCGCACCTCGTTGGACTCGTCTTAACATACACTATCATATTATTTATAAAAAAATATAGCATTTCATTTAAAGAAATGAAACTGACTTTGAAATCTCCCCCATCATACCCGGCATAAAAAAAATATGTATACCACAAAATGTCTCTCTCCGTATCAAACAACTTTTGTTAAAACATTTTTTTCCTAACATCACTTCTTTAAAAGATATTTCGCTGTATTGAGATAAAACAGATACCCTGTATATACGCGTGGTATGAGAAATCGTGTTACATATATGAAAACAGTAGTCGCAATCTTTTTGGCGAGTTATACGAGAGTCTATTGTATTTTTAGAAGAGTAAGAGTCAGTTGACCAACACTGATTAATAAAATTTACTGTAACTCCGTCAATTTTGAAGATACAATAATGAAATTTAGAGGGTATGTGTAGAAAAGAATGTATTAGATTGAGTAAAAAGTTCGTTCCGTTTTTTGCTATAAGATGAAGGCGGCTGTAATTAATTGCGATTAACATCGGTCTTGTTTTCAGAACCTATTATCGTTTGATTGATTGTGCTTTGTGTATTCCACGTCAATTTAAAAATGAACAATAATAACGTACATTTTCGACATATCATGCTGTATTACTTTAAGAAGGGCAAAAATGCAACTGAAGCTCAGAAAAAGATTTGTCCGGTGTACGAAGAAGACACAATACAAGAACAAACATACCAAAAATAGTTTACCAGGTTCTGTACGGGAATCTTCAACCTCGACGATTCTCCATGTTCAGGACGGCAGGACGGCTGATCGAGTTGATAACAGTAATACTGAAGCTCCGATTAAATGGAATCCACGTTATACAACACGAGCGATTGCACATATTAAAATACCAGAAAGATCCGTCGTTGGAACATCTACACCAGCTTGGGTATGTAAGCCGCCTTGACGTTTGGATACCATATACGCTATCGGAATTTCCATATGCGATTCTTTGATCAAACGGAATGAAAATGATCCATTTCTGAGACAAATAGTCACCGACGAGGAAAAGTGGATCCTTCGTAATAATATGATACGAAGAAGGTCATGCGGAAAACAAGGTGAATAGTCATTGTCGCCCCCAAATTCAGATCTTCATGCGATAAAGGTTACGCTGTGCATATGGTGGGATTACAAGGGAATCCTGCATTACGAGCTCCTTCCAAGAAATCAAACGATTAATTCGGATGTATACTGCTCGTAACTGGACCGACTGAAAGCTGCAATCCAAGAGAAGCGTCCGGAATTGGTTAATCGGGGAGGTGTTGTCTTCCATTAAAACAATGCAAGTCCGAATGTGTCTGGCCATTAGGCTGAAATTGATACAGTTCGAGTGGGATGTTCTGCCCTTCTCGTTGTATTCACCGGATCTGGCACCCTCCTATTACTATTTATTCCAGTCTCTACAAAACTCCGTTAAAAGTAAAAACTTCAGTTCCCTGAAAGACTGCAAAAAGCACCCGGAACAGTCTTTTGCCCAGAAACCAGCGGAATTCTATAAAGACGGAGTAATGAAGCTACCTGAAAGATGCTTAAAAGTTATAGAAAACAGATGGGGAATACATACATAAATAAACGAGGTTACATAGAAATAAAAAAAAAAATCGGTTTTTAATTCGACCAAACAAGCGGCACGAACTTTCCACTCAACCCAATAGAATCTAATTAAGCATTTTACTCAAAAAGGACTTGAGCATTCTGAGGCTCTTCTTGCATCCAACAGTATAATTGTAAAGAAGGGATAAGGATGGAAAGGTAGATATAAGAAATGGTGGTAGACTGTAAGAGGAGTAGCTATAAGTTAGTATTAAGGAAAGTGTAAATATAGAATAAGATTCGAGTAAGGAAAATTGTAATCTTAACCCCTTAACCTATGATTTCTTTTCTGACTATGCAGAACATTACATTTAGTAATCCTTAGTCTTACAAATTAAAACGAAAGTTAGGATTATAATTAATTTTTCTTACTAATATAATGATTTTGGTCAGCTTAGGACCAGAATCTCTGCCACGAGTCTGACTCATTATAAGTTAAAGGGTTAAGAGGACACAGATAAAGATATACATACATATTATAGACAATATCACCGATCGCTGATTGCATTTCAAAAAGCAACATTTATTACAAAGTGCTGGGATAAGGAATAGCTTTATGTTTGAACAAGTCAATGGCTTGAAACATATCGCCCTATTCGTTATAGAATGGATATTGTACAACACACAACATGATAAATAAACCCAATAGAAGATTTGTGGGCAGAAGTAAAAAGAAAAGTTCGGAAAAAACCCTTGTAAAAGTTGGGAAGAATTAAAACAGGATCTTATACCAGAGTTGGAAAGAATTCCGTCAGACTTGATAATAGAAAAATTAGTAAAATTAATGTCCAAGCGATTGTAAGCCGTAATTAGATTTATCTACTAAATATTAAATTCGATAATTTTAGGTTTAATGGAAAAATAATTCAATTAATTTGTAAGTGGACAAATGCTTTTGCATTCGACTTTCTCGATACATTATATTTCATTCAATTCTTCTTTATTGTATAATAATTATGAATTTCTGCGAGTATTACCTTGTTCTGTGTTAATAAAGATTTATTATTGTGTTCTTGATTTAAATGTTATGTGCGTATTTTCTTTTATTTACCTAGACATGCGCCAAGTGCAGTAGGTGAACAGGCGTACGCAAAGTACCTACAGTCTGTTTAATAAGAGCGTTGGAACGATATCTAAAAAAATATTTTTTTATAATTCAAGAATTATTTTCAAGTATACATATAACATTATATTGAAATTACCTAATATTGTGTAAAATCACCAATATTTTGTAATATGGCCTCACAATGTTTTGACATACTTTTCACTAGGTTTCCTGCGTACAGTAAATTCTCTACAAGAGTCAGTAAGTTTGGATTCTACAAGTGACCGTATAGATGGTCCTACGCCTAGGTCTGCGTCATTGCTGCGCCCATGTTATCACGCTCGCAATCAGTCAAACGTGTAACGTTACACCAGTCGGTTTCCTTTACGAGATTTCACGGTTCCACAAATTATAATAGAAAAATATAATTTCTTTAATTTTTACTTTTTTTCATCTGGAATTTTATTTAACATCATGTTGGTGAGATTTTTCTGATGAAAATGATATCAAACACGATATAATTTGAACAACATTTACTTATTAACACGTTCACTGTCGCGCCAGATTTACAGGTTGCTGTCAGGCGGCCACAAGAAAATACATTTTAAGCATAGGATTATAGTATTATGCTTTATAATTTTTTTTTTCAATTAAAAATAATGTCTAGCTAGTTATGACGTTCAAAAGTTTTAGTTGACAACATTTATTTTATTTTAATTATTCTAAACATTTGAGG
>NW_017100126.1:104301-111015 GCF_001263275.1 Habropoda laboriosa | reverse complement strand
GGGTCGATTCGACAAGTGTCAGTAAAATGTAGGGTCGGCCTACATCCACGTAAAAAAAAAGAAAATGTAGGGTCGATTCGACAAGTGTCAGTAAAATGTAGGGTCGATAGCATCAGAAAAGCTGCTAAACAATTAGAATTAAATGTAACGATAGAAATTATTGCAATAATGCGTAATGCAATTGAAAAATTGAAACAATCAAAAGAAAAAACACGAATTCATATCTTTTTCGATTCTAGAATATAAGAAAATTTGAATAAAATACGCAACGAAAATTGAGGAGAAGCATAAGTTTAACGAGTAAAAATATTCAATAACAAACGAACTAGGGATGAAGCTATTACTTCAATACGCGATGCACTGACTCTAGTATTTACTAAAATTCAAAAATTCTCGTATAAATTCCGAAAATAGATTATTAATTACGGTAAACTACTGAGACGGTTTAATTTAGGGTGGGCATAGTGCACGAGTTCCTATTCACGAATATCCTATTCGACAAGTCTGAAGAACAACGATGACTAAAATTCAAATGTTTATTTCCCTAAACCTTCAAAATAATTTCGAAATATTTTATTCGAAGCGGAGTATTCCAAATCAGTAGAATTATATTACACATTTTCTCTATTCACACTGAATTTAAAGATTATAACGATTAAAAATCAAGTTGACCTGTGGTCATTTATCAAGAATAATCATAATAAAGCTGAAATTATTGTGTTAAATAATTTTTTTAATACGAATTAGGAATTTATTCAACGTTTGCTTGTTAGAATAGAACGATAAATTTAGTGTAAATATAGAAAACGTATAATATAATTTATTTCATGGTATTGTAACAAGCAAACGTTGAATAAATTCCTAATTCGTATTAAAAAAATTATTTAACACAATAATTTCAGCTTTATTATGATTATTCTTGATAAATGACCACAGGTCAACTTGATTTTTAATCGTTATAATCTTTAAATTCAGTGTGAATAGAGAAAATGTGTAATATAATTTATTTCATGGTATTGTAACAAGCAAACGTTGAATACATTTTTCATTCGTGTAAGAAGAATTATTTAACACGATAAATTTAGCTGTACTATGGTTATTTTTAATCTACGACCACAGGTCAACCTGATTTTTAATCCCTACGAAATTAATTTAACCACGAGTAAGTAACGAGAACGCTAAAACCTATGTTTCCATTGAAGAATATTGTAAAAACGTATAAATTGTTATATGCAATGTTATAACAAATTGTCGGAAGTATAAATTTTTAATAAAATTGTGAAAATTGATAAATTATACCGTGTTACGATATCGGAAATCTCCCGCGAAAATCTCCCGCGAAAATTTCCCGCCTGACCTAACCGACGATTTTGCTAATGACTTTGGGGAGAGGGTACCGCAGGTATATAAGGACCCGCCGATGTCCCGCGAAATCATTTACCCTTTATACTGGGCCCTAGACACTTCGCGGCGTATTTTGACCTGAAGGTTCTGAGATGTGAATAGAGTGGTCGGGGGCTACTAGCTAGTCTATGTCCACCCTGTACACACTCAGCCTTCTTGTAACACTTGTATACATTAGAATCAATTAGAATTTCTATTACTAATTATTAAACAAATTTTAACAATTACCGGCACTCGCTAGGCACGTAATATCAGACTTTAAATACTCGACTTCGAACTTCGGTTTAGTCATAATTCTATTAATGTTATAATAACGTATAATTTATTAATTTTCACAATTTTATTATTAATTTATACTTCCAAAAATTTGTTAAAACATTACATATTATTATTTATACATTTTTGCAAGTTTCTTTGACAAATAAGTACGTTTCAACGATCTTATTACTTTCTCGTTGTGAAATCAAGTTCGGAGGATTAAAAATCAGGTTGACCCTTGGTCGTAAATTTAAAATAGCCATAGTGAAGGTGAAATTATTATTTTAAATAAATGTTTCTATACGAATTAAGAATCTATTCAACGTTTGTTTGTTGCAATACCGTGAAATAAATTGTATTATATATTTTCTCAGTTTAGACTGAATTTAAAGTTCGTAAGGATTAGAAATCAGGTTGACCTGTGGTCGTAGATTAAAAATAGCCATAGTGAAGGTAAAATTATTACGTTAAATAATTGTTTTTATACGAATTAAATATTGATTCAACGTTTATTTGTTGCAATACCGTGAAATAAATTGTATTATATATTTTTTCTGTTTACACTAAATTTAAAGTTCTGTTTACATGTTATAACAATTAGAATGTAGACGTTTTGCCGTTTCACGGTTTTTCCTCTGTTAATTATGTGTTTATAAATCATTTCAAACTAAAGCAGCACCATGCCCACCCTTAATTAAACCGTCTCAGTAGTTTACCGTAATTAATAATCTATTTTCGGAATTTATACGAGAATTTTTGAATTTTAGTAAATACTAGAGTCAGTGCATCGCGTATTGAAATAATAGCTTATACAGATAATCTTTTGAAATTACTCTTAATTAGGGAAAATCTTGAATCTTGTATGGAAGATGAAGATTTTCAGGAAATATTTATTTTTCAACAATGAATTTTTGTTTTATCGATTAATAACGTACGAAATGATTTTTGGAAAATTTTCTTCGTTTGAACGTTCGTTTAAGGTTCGACTATGATTATCAAATCTCTCGAAACACCGTAGAATGTTCAATTTTAAAAGTAACTTCTTCAATTTTTGGATAATCTGGGTAACGTGTTAGTGTTGACGATACACTTTCGAGTATAGACGTTAAAGTTCATAGAGTGGTCGGGGGCTACTAGCTAGCCTATGTCCACCCTGTACACACTCAGCCTTCTTGTAACACTTGTATACATTAGAATCAATTAGAATTTCAATACAATAGACTGAATAACAATTCATTTTAACTAATACCTATTAGAAATTTTCCTTTTAAAACAAATATAAATCATTTTACCAATTACTGGTACTTGCTAGACATTTAATATCAGACTTTAAATATTCTCCTTTCGGTTCTTTTAAATACAATCAAATAATTTCTTCAATTATCGATACTGACTTGGAATACTCCGCTTCGAATAAAATATTTCGAAATTATTTTGAAGGTTTAGGTAAATAAACATTTGAATTTTAGTCATCGTTGTTCTTCAGACTTGTCGAATAGGATATTGAAATTGAGAGGTTAAGAGTTTGCTTTTTCGTTACAGCATAACAATCAATATGTACTTTTCTTCCAGCAATTGAAATTAATTTGAAATTTTTCGTTCAGTATTTTTCATATATTTTCTCTGATATTGAATTTTGTTTACTAATAATTTACCGTTAGTTGATTTATTATTGTATATTGTGAGCTGATTTGGAACGAGTGCACTATGCCCACCCTAAATTAAACCGTCTCAGTAGTTTACCGTAATTAATAATCTATTTTCGGAATATATGCGAGAATTTTTGAATTTTAGTAAATACTAGAGTCAGTGCATCGCGTATTGAAGTAATAGCTTCATCCCTAGTTCGTTTGTTATTGAATAATTTTACGCGTTTCGCTTATGCTTCTCCCCAATTCCCGTCGCGTATTTTATTCCAATTTTCTTATTTTCTAGAATCGAGAAAGATACGAATTCGCGTTTTTTCTTTTGATTCTTTCAATTTTTCAATTGCATTACGCATTATTGCAATAATTTCTATCGTTACATTTAATTCTAATTGTTTAGCAGCTTTTCTGCTGCTATCGACCCTACATTTTACTGACACTTGTCGAATCGACCCTACCTTTTTTTTTTTTTACGTGGAGGTAGGCCGACTATGTGATAAACAATTGGCAACCAAACGGTGGCTCGCTAAAGCGATATATTATGAATTTAAATTAATCACTCAATAAGTTTTAACGTTAGATTGTTTCCTCGATATGGTCATGGTGGTCATCAGTGACTGGAGTGCCTCAAATGTTTAGAATAATTAAAATAAAATAAATGTTGTCAACTAAAAATTTTGAACGTCATAGCTAGCTAGACATTATTTTCAATTGAAAAAAGAAATTATAAAGCATAATACTATAATCTTATGCTTAAAATGTATTTTCGTGTGGCCGCCTGACAGCAACCTGTAAATCTGGCGCGACAGTGAACGTGTTAATAAGTAAATGTTATTCATCAGAAAAATCTCACCAACATGTTAAAAAAAATTCCAGATGATATTTAAATCACTTGGTTGTCTCGACTCACGTTTCATGCTTATCTTTTATTAGCTGTCCTTGTCTACGTTCGGCAAACTACAAAGGTGGGCGCGAGGCTCGAAAACGTAGTCCCTGACTCTACAAGTGTCAGGTTTAGCTTCCTTGCGGTTTGACACTTGTGGAGAATATACTGCATTCCCTTGGTAAAGATCTTCATATCTTACTTATTTGACGGGTTAGTTGTTTTAATGTATACATTGTCTTTCCACGAAGTTTTATCTGCATAATAGCCCATACATTTTCGACGGGTTTTGCATCTGGCGATTGTGAAGGCCACTCTAAGACGTTGATACCATTTTCCGTTTTTCAGCCCGAACACAAACGACTCCGGTGTTTCGAATCGTTATCCTCTTGTACCACCTAGGACGTTTCTTCTTCACCAAACCACACTCTAGCAAATTTTAATAAACATTTTTCGTATATTTTTACCATCTTTTTCGCATTCAACGTGTCGGTGAAGAGAAAGAAATTTCCAAATCCCAGAGAACAAAAGCATCTCCAAACATGCACTTTAATTGGATTGTTGCTGTTGTTCCTCGTTTTTTGCCTCTTTCTTTAAAATCATCGATATTTTTCGTTGCCTTATACCGATGCACCCACTTCCTTACAAACTCCACCGACTTTTGTATATACCGATTCGCAGCTGAAACTTAATTTTGGCTCTTTTGAGTGAGTGCAAAGAAACACTACTTCGAAACATCGAGCGTATGCACCACTCATCGTAAACATAAATTGATTACTGCGTCAAACAAAGCGATACTGTTTCATTTAGAGTAACGCAATATAGTCTATCCCTATCCAGTCCAGATTTTTAGGCCCTTATCGCTCTCCACGACATGTACTCATCTATTTCAATAAATTATTCATATTTTCTAGGTGTTATACATGTTTAAAAAACTGCATCGGACACGAATGAATACTTTCAAAGGAGATGAAAATGCATTAAAAGGTAAATTAAATACGGCTATTAAATGTACTGTAAAATATTAATATTTTTATAAATATCAATTAGTTGTAAGGGCCAAGATAAACGAGGAATACAAGAAGTATAAACATGTGCAAAACACAGCTGCTATTGAAGAGGTAAATAATTAATTTAAAAGTATTATACGAAGTATAAGAAATTTTTTATTTCATAACAATGTCTAATTTAAATAGGGATGCATTTACAATTGTTGTACGATAAACTTTAAAATTGCATTTTGTAAAATAATGTTGAAATTTGAAAAAAAATTTTTAAATAACAGTTATTATTCACACGAGATAATGAGATATTACTACTGTAAGACTAAGGAAATATAGGTGCTTAAAATAGCTGATTTAAAATAACGTCGGTTCGCTCGTCGGTGACTATTTGGGATATTGTGTGGGCCGCTGCCCGCTTTTCCTCGTTTTTCGACGTTTCTTCGGCCGTTGGGTCCGTGCAAGCCTTAGGGTGGGGGTACAGCCTGCGCTCATCCTTGTCTAAGGCCCCCTGCGGCTTGGGTCCCGCGGTCGTTGCCTAGCCGCGTCGCACAGTGTCTTACACTACTTTACTTCATACATTTAGGAATACAGTCTATTTTTCTAAAAGTTCATGTTGCCTTTAAATTGGTACAACTTAGCTCTATCAATATGTCATTTACATTTTTTAAATGTAATTATGAAAAGGTTGGCACTAAATCGATGAAGTTCAATAATAGCGCATTTATGGCGTATACTGAATGTCTAGGTGATGATTCCACGCCAAATCGATCACTTTTTAACCTCAACATGAGGGATTCTGTTCCAAATGAAATATAATGTAGTACTTATATACACGTACAATGGGGGGGGATTCATCATTTAGCTGGTTTCGATTTGTTTAAAAAATACGGACCATTGAACCTAAAAATAATATCGAAAAGTCTCGTAAGCGACTAGATAGCATTATTGGAAGCCATTAGGTTTGGCTTTGAGAGTTTTCCTCAAAAAAGAAAGCTTTCCTTTCATAATCTCACTCGACGAAGCAAGTTACAAGAACTGGTGGGGATAGTGACAGCACTGTACCTCTAATATCCTTAAATATTCTCAATTTTTCATTTATTCATTGTGATTACATGATTATATAATACTTTGTTAGCGATGTAGAATCTCATCTAAAAAGTAATAATTCATGTTAAAATCTTAGAACGCCTTATTTATCAGAATTATTTAAAAAAATGTTTAAACATATATAGATTGTAACCTTATTAGAGATCCCTACTTAATATAGTAAATTATACAATCTTTGAAGGAATTATTAAATGGGTATTGTTTCAGTTAAATAAATTTGCGGAAGAAGTAGAACGAGAAATACGGACGACAGTAATTCAAGCAGTTGAAACGGATCCTGGAAAGTTTGGTAATATATTTAAGATTACAATAAATTGTACGATCTATAATTAGATTGCTGATGTAATTATTTGATTACCGATTTCATTTTAGAACTACGCATTACATCTGACACAGAATTATTAGATAATAT
>NW_017100126.1:103206-104250 GCF_001263275.1 Habropoda laboriosa | reverse complement strand
ACTTCTACATGTAAAGATAAAACAAAGAAGTAGTAGTTAACTATAAATGTAAAATGAATTTTGATTTTGTACTAGATTAGGATATTAAATCTAAAATAAAATATGTTAGCTCAAACTTGTATAAATATTTCTGTAATTAATTTCATATTACTTTGCACATTTTTCCAATATTTAACAATTATTTTCCATATTTGTTGCTTTGAACTTCTTATAATTATTAAACAAACGTTTGAAATATTTTTAGTATTTGAATGATTTATACCAAGTTATAATGTACTGTAGAAGAGTCACATTTAATTCTTTTTTGTACATTTAATAATATTATACAATTGTACGTTTATAAGGAGAAAACAACAGTATACTGTATTCGAAACTAATCATGTGTGAATTATCCTTATAACATAGTATGATACTTTTTCTACTAATCAGTTTTTCCTCTTGATGATTTCTGGACGATTTCCATAATTGATGTTCGTATGAAAATTATGTTTGCATTCAGCAACGTTTGGCATGTAATTATGCTTCTTCAACACCTTCCAACTTCATTCTAAAAAATATGTAAGTTTTTAGTAAACGTTTATCAAAATTGAAATACCATAAATGCTCATAAATAGTATTTGTTTCGCATAACTTGTAAAAGAAACATTTAGATGTAACTTACTTGCTCTAGTTAGAATGTTATTCTTTAAAAGTGGTGCCGTGCGTTAGTAAGTTGTTTTTGTATGTAGTAAGTATTTTAATACCGACATAAGTGGGATTTTTTAGTTATTACAATTTCGATAGTTTCTCAGTAAATAGATATAGAACAGTACTCAATACGTATGAAGTATTTTTGGTGTAAACCTAATAGGATAATTAGTTTGTAGAATGGTTTAGTAAAATTTGACGAGTTCGTGCCGAAAAAATCCAAGGAAATTCTACTGCGACGATATATAATGGTCTTATCAAAACTAAAAAAAGATAGGAAAAAGTTGTGGAACTAGAAGGCGCTTACGTTTTTTTTTTTAACCCCTTAACATATGACAACGTGTTAGACTCGTGGCA
>NW_017100126.1:95011-102033 GCF_001263275.1 Habropoda laboriosa | reverse complement strand
ACTTGAAATATTATAAATTTATTATTATTAGAATTTTTAATTATATCCTTAAAGTTTGTAGTGTTGTATTTAACATAACTTAAAAGATTATATTAAAATTTCATACACCTATAATTTCATCTTTATGATTTATTCCATTTTAAATAGAATATTCATTTAAGACTTATCTAAAGTTCGTAAAATAAACGAAACAATTTTTTTTTATCAATGCCTCATTAATACAATGTTTAAAAAGAGAATTAATAGACTTATTGTAAAATGTGTAATAAACATTAGATTACATAAATTTTATCGTATGTCAATTACCAATAGTTGTTTCGCAGAATTTCTCATCGGCAACTTCATTAGCTAAATTTGCGCCCATTAGCACGTAGCATTGTATTCTCAAATTTTTTTCAATGATTTTCGAGATTAGTTCGATATTCGTTCCATCTCCTCGATCGAAACCCTTAACGAAAATTGAAAATTACTTAGTACACCTTAACATTATAATGTATTAAAATTTCTATTTAAAATAAATACCTTAATTAATGATATACCAACTGCAGTTGGTTTAATTTTATCGAGCAGTGTTGCGCAAAGTGTTCGTATGAATTGATGAGGTATTACAAAAATAAGAATATCTGCATCCTTTGCAGCTTCAACAACATCTGGAACGGCAACCTGGAAATTATATATTAAATTACGGTATTATATCTATTAAATAGATTATCTCATTTATTGAAGAAACGCAACAGTTTATTACACATAATGAGTATTGTAGCGCGGCAGCATTGTTATGAAAATACCCTTGCGCCCATATTGTCACCAAGTCGTGCTAGGTACCACACCTTAGAGACAAATTGTCTGTGGAACTTTCATAAGCTCCAGTCCCAAAACGGATCATTACTGTGGTGATGGAATCACAGGTAAATTGAGACAGAATAGTTCATGTGTGGAAGAAATATTTTTTTAGGAGGAGATATGCTCCCTGCCAGGCAAAGGGAACACGGATAGGATGGATGCGGTGATGTAATGATCTGTGATGTGATAATTTCGTAAAGATCGTGATATTTTGATCGGTATTTTTTGATTTTTTTCTCGTTCAACTAATATTAACACTTTGACGACCGCTATCATGTACGCGTGATTTTACTAGCCAGAGGTTTTCAGCCGACATCACACAGGCATAACTTTGCTCTGCTAATTATTATTGACTGGTATTGTACATCCTACATAAATGCATATACCTATATGATTTCGATCACGGATTTGTTGCGTGGTTTTCCTTTTATACTTCTTAACGTTCTACAGTTTTCTAGAATATCTTCAGAGACCTTTCAAGCCCTACTTTATTTAGTTTGAAATAGTATTTTATCGCCCTTGTATCGATAACTTGATTCAGCTAGTTCTCATTCTTCAACACTGAATACTTTATATTTGTAAAATATCCTGAAACATTTCTCGAGATAATACGGAAATACAGACTGACAAAGCAAAGTTGAGGCTTCTGACTTCATCGTCCCACCAAATGAACGGAAAATGAAAGATGTAAGGATTTATTGTACACAATGTAAAATAAATGTTCAAGATGTAACGGTAAAATAGTTTTTATTTCACTTTAACCCTTATGTCAATAACCGGGTACCTTTTGCATAATTCTCACTTAAAATATGTGATCTTCCAGGTAAAAGATTTAAATATCCGGCCAGATCGTTGTTATTTCGCACGTTTCCTATCCGTGTTTGCCTCAAGTTTAGAATTTTCTTATCAGAAAACTACTAAAATTGGACGATACATACATTATTTTTCTACACGAGTACGCAATTTCGAGTATAATCAATATTCTATTATTCGATAAGAGATTAGATTATTTTACATATCTATAACGAAGTGTTTTAGTATTTTTCTTTAATTTTGTCAATGAATAGCTGTATCTTCAGATGAATAGATTAAATTATTTTACACATTTATAATGAACTGTTTTAATTTTTTGAATTTTGTCAATGAATAGCTTTATCTTCAGATGAATAGATTAGATTAGTTTATCAATTCAAGTTTTCGAGGCCTATAGGCAACTCGTATAACCCGCAGATGATGCAAACTTTCGATGAATATGGCAAAAATCTTCTTTTGCGTTTCCACGCGGCCCATTCTGTTAACACGTTCCGTTCAGGCCGTTTGATATTTTCGCCTTTTTCCTTCTTCGACTCAACCCTTTGCGTTCCGATTAGTCAAATTATTCTGCACTCATTTGGCAATTGTCGGGCAGTACTGTATAGTTTGCCTTTATTTCAATATTTCAGCGTGATGTTAGTTACAAAATATTAAGTTTGAGTATAATATTAAATGTTTATTATCATTTATAATTTATCATTGTATGATATTTGATGGAATAAATTCTAAAAAAGGGTTAAACTGTGCAACTATGACGATACTTTGTTAAAACAACAAATTTTTCTTTGTTCTGTAGCGCATCTTAAATGTTACACCTTTTCTTTTTTGATAATAACGACTTTTGTGTCTTATATATATTATAAGGCATAGGTCAAAAGCAAAACTGTTAGTCTGGACAACGTCCACGCGGCGTACACGAAAAGTTACCGAAAATTTCTCCGGCACGGAACATAAGCATCATTTCCTTGGATTCTGAATTTTTTTTTCCCCAAACTGCCAATTGGCCAGCATATTAGCTGTGCTAATGACTGTCACAGGATTGCAGAAATTGGACGCTTCGGCATGCCCGTGTATATGTCGCGGGCGTGAGTGTTAAGTGGTTAAAAAATTGGTCACATTTTTGTTTTCTTCTGACTGTAATTAACCCTTTAACCTACAACAATGTGTCAGACTCGTGGCAGAGATTCTGGTCAAGATGTGACAAAAATAGGTATATCAGTAAGAAAAATTAATTGTAATCCTAACTTCCGTTTTAATTTGTAAAATTAAGGATTCCTAAATGTAATTAACCTGTAACAGATTAGCTTTTGTTACTAAAGTACTAAAACATTGAATGGCTGACGCTTATACGCATAGTCAGAAAAGAAATCATAGGTTAAGGGGTTAACTCGTTCATATTTTCCAATGTGACCCACCGGTGACCGCATTACAGTGAATTCTCCACAAGTGTCAGTCCGCAAGGAATCTAAACCTGACACTTGTAGAGTCAGGGACTACGTTTTCGAGCCTCGCGCCCGCCTTTGTAGTTTGCCGAACGTAGACATTGTTCAAATTATATCGTGTTTGATATCATTTTCACCAGAAAAATCTCACCAACATGTTAAAACAAATTTCAGATGAAAAAAAGTAAAATTAAAGAAATTATATTTTTCTATTATGAATTGTCGAGCCGTGAAATCTCGTAAAGGAAACCGACTGGTGTATCGTTACACGCTTGACTGACAGCGAGCGAGGATAACATAGGCGTAGGACCATCTATACTGACACTTGTAGAATCCAAACTGACTGACACTTGTAGAGAATTTACTGTATTCTATAATACACCCGCCGTTGTATACGCGGTAAATTATCTCTCTGTTTGCGCGGTATCAATTTACCTGATCTCTTTTTACGCGGTCAGAAAATATATTGTTCAACGAGCCTTAAAATTTCAACGAGATTTTAAAAAATGTTGCAGCGAATATCGGGATATTTATGAAAATTTAGCAAAAGATGAGTGACTTTGGGCAAATGAAAAAGAAAAGGATGATTGTTTTGACTTATAATACAGATAGCGACACTGAATAAAATTTGTGAAATAAATATTTTTACAAGTTATACCAGCTTTTCTTTCTAGTATTCTTTTTTCTACCGGCAGACTATTTACGCGATTTTATTTCGCGTAAAAAGAACCGCATGGAACGAATACATACTCCGCGTGAAAAGAACCGCATGGAACGAATACATACTCCGCGTGAATCAGGGGTCAGGTGTATTCTAGAAACTGAAAAAATATACTATTCTTAGAAACTGAAGAAATGAAGTATTAATGATAATAAACACTTCAGTAAAATTGAACCATCCGGTCGTAAGCGAGTGTTTCGTGAATTTCGCTGCCGTTCTGAAAGTGTTAAACATTTCTACGTATTTCTGGATATAAAATGTTCCAACACGATTTTGCGTCAAAATAATGTATATATTGATAAAAGAACGTATGTATGTAGAGCTGTCACTTAAAAGATACCCGGGTTACTCGTGAAATACTCGGGTAATCAGAAAGTACCTGGGTAAATAGAAATTATCCGGGTATCTCATGAGATGAGGAATATTGTGTAGGGTACAGGTGCACTTTGACACGTCAGCATCGTTGTATTGCTATCGCGACCGATCCGCATTTGTTTGCCCGGGGAACCACCAGCGATAGTGGCCACCGAGATATCGACTGTTTTATGTACATACATATTCGAGTACTCGTGACATACCCGGGTCGAGCGGGTTATTTTCATAGCGAATTTTCATTTCGAGATACCCAGGTATCTCATGGGTACTCGACACCCGGTTAAAAGTAATAGTCCTAGTATAAAGGAGTGTTAAATCGGATTTACAGATTTTTCGAATTAAAATTTCGAAGGTTTGTATAAAAAATGGTATATAAATGTTTATATTTTTATAGTCAAACGATTTGCAGATGTTACACGTGTAATGCGTATAACAAGAATGTAATCAGGATGGTGCAATACTATCTCTAGATGTGGTAACTTATCTTTATCATATCAGCTTGTGTTATGAATGAGTCAGAAATAACTATAAAATAACGTTGTTTGGAATGATTACGAGTGAATAAATTCTTATACGGGAATAGAAAAATAATTGATTTTTACAAGAACCGAATTACATATATTTGTCAGACAATATGTATATACATATATATACTTCAACTAGGTTTTAACACTTACAAACACGTGTAGCTTCAAATATTTCAAAACATCCTGAAAAGTGAAAAGTTGGTAGGTAGGACATTTTAGCTAAGGAGGGCAGCATAGATAAATTCACATATTACACGTCATCTATAGTTAATTGAAATAATTATTTACAATTAACGAGTAACAATTGTGATTTTAAGCAGTTGATAAATTTTGCTAGTATTTAGGTGTGCTTAACACGTTAAACGCCATGTCAGTCGCCGGCGACTGACGCTGTACTTTCCGTTCAGGCCACGTCAGTCACCGGCGACTGACAGTATACTTTTCGTTGGTCGTTTTCTGTTTATAGTTCGCATGACGGCCAAGTGTGGCCTGAACGGAACGGTAAGCAAAACAGGCTGGGCGTTTAACGTGTTAAATAATATTTGCAGTTAACCTAAATATGAAAAAAAAGGTATTAGAAAATCTGTGAATTTTACGCTGAATGAACTTATTCCTCAGTCTCACGACGTAATATATAAGATATATCGAATTTTAAATGTTAAATATCGCGTAAATTATGTATCGGTGTTAGGTAAAAGTTATTTCGAAAAACAAATAAATAAAAAGGTGACGAGTAAATAAATTTTATACGTTAGCTTTTATTTGTTCTTCAAATTATCCATTATTCGCGAATAACGAGTTTCTACCTCTTTAGCTATCCCCACTCTGTTCCTATCAGTACTGGCTTCAGTTTTCCGATCGCCGAAACAGAAGTTCGTGAGCTTAAACCTCGTTCAGGGACGCGCCGTGTCATCTTGAAATTATTTCGATTCTAAAAGGCGTTGCAAGCACGCGAATGCCTGCGTCGCACTGAAAGATGCGCGCGGCCTTGAGTTCTGCAAAATCAGTGGCTTCCAAGGTGGCAACAAAGTAGTCGATTATACAAGATGGTCGTTAGTTTGACATCACGACGAATGAACGAATAACGAATAAACGACTGAGGAATTGTAATCGAATAACGAATAAACTTTCACCGGTTATTTATTATTCGAATAAATTTTTATTCCAACACTGCTACATATGTAGTAGCCTCTGCATCAAAGCCGTAATATATGTTATCATTATGAAGTGAGTAAAATATTTTATCTTTCCGTACGCATCTTACAGAATCCTCCCAAATCTAAAGTCACGTGCGCCAAGTGAAAGATGGAACACTCGCGGGCATCTATATCTTTTGTTTTTATCATTTAAAATTTTAATTCACTTTTTATAGTAAGTGACATTCCGAAATCTAAAGTTTTCCAAACTGTATCCTATATAAAATTTGTTTAAATACACCGTAATAGGAACACTAGTACTGACAATGAGTTGACGTCGTACGATTGAGCTCTTTATCTCACTCAACTGATGCTTCTGCGATCGGATTTCCATGCTCTTTCACACCTGTCCGATTTCACGACCTTATTATAGCTTCTCCATCAAGTATACTTCGTTATGCATGCAAGTCAGTCGTTAGTAGTGACACAAAGTGAAGTTCAGACTCCCAGATAGCACACGTCTATTTTTGGCCTGAACGTCCTACGAACTGATCCGGGCTTCTTAAAGACGTACAAATCGGTACAAATCCTAACAGTATGTACAAGTTTTACAGTCCAAATTCAACTTTTTACAAATAAAATTCAACCTGTTGCAAATCAATTCAGCCTTTGCAAATCAAATTTAACCTTTTGCAAATCAATTCAGCCTTTGCAAATCAAATTTAACCTTTTGCAAATCAAGTTTTTCTACGAAATTATTATCTTAACACGTTCGTCGCCCAGCGTGAATCGGTCGAGTTTCTCGCGGGGCCCAAATCCGATAGTCGGAGCGCAAGAACGTAAACAGAGCGATTAGCTGGAATTTGCGTTCTATGTTACCAGAAGAGGAGACAAATTCTCGAACGCCAGGAAGCGAGAAAAAATGTAAGAAAGATTACAACATATTGTCCCGATTGTCCAAAATCACCAGAAATGTGTTGGAACTGTTTTAACGAATACCATGCTACGTAGTATAATGTTGTATTTTATTTTAAATATAAATTAATGTATAGTATAATATAGTGTGATATTCCATTCAATTCTTGTGTTGCAAATGGGATTTTTATAAATTACTTGTAAAATCCTATTTAACTTGACGAAGAAGAACGTCACCCATATCTGGGTG
>NW_017100126.1:84566-94497 GCF_001263275.1 Habropoda laboriosa | reverse complement strand
AGGTCTCAGTTATGTCGACATTTAACTTGCCTGGAATTCTTGCAATTTCTTTTAAATTGTGATTTGAGGTTGGAACGAAATATAAATGAAACAATGTATAAACATTATGTCTTTAAGACGTTTAGAAAAACAGCACATAATACTTCACTGCGCCATAACACTGGACATCATTCAGACTTCTTTTGGACATCTTTAGGATTTTCACGTTTTTAAGACCTTCACAGAACGTGTGTGTGCCATCTGGGATTAAACCTGTACCTATAAACGTCTTAACGACGTCTTTCAAAGAACTGCATTTGACCTAACCCAGACATGATGAAAACGTTTTAAAGGGATCCTGATTTGTAACATTGAGCATCGGTCAGACGTCTTTTGGGCGTTTTTAAGTTTTAGACAGACGTCTTTAATACGCTCACAAGAGGTCTGTACGCTACCTGGGCTTCTGTCGAATGATTAAGTGCGCAATAACATACAATTCCACTTACGCTACTATTCACTTACGTCACTACATCAGTCAAACCACACTATAGTTGCTATGGTAATCACCACATAGTTGATTCTTATGCAATTCGTAACACTTGTCTCTTGGTATTACTCTCAGGAATCTTTGCTGCATTTTAATGCCCACGCTGTTTCGTTGATTGAAAGCAGAGATACTTTATACGGATTGAAATTGTCAAGATAGTACACAGAGTGGGCCAGGGCGGGTGGTACAGCCGGGCAAGAGGTGATTCAATATGAACAAATAAACGGAAAATATTGAATAAAATTTTTTCCTAAAAGGCTTCCGAGAAAATTAAATTTAAAGATTTTCTACGAACTATCGCTTCCGCTTGTACTTTCATGTTGACAAACAACGGTAATGTTACATTTTGTAAAGAAATAATCTGCGCAGAAAATAGTGTCAATCTTTGGCAATTAAACGAAACAATCGTACAAGGTTTTAAAAATTAAAGCACCAAGATACCGTATAATCAGTTCACGATTCTGACTCAAACAGTAACGATTTGCATGCGTTAACGAGAACGTTGTTTATCAACATAAAAGTACGAATGAAAGCAATAATTTTTAGAAAATCTTTAAATTTAATTAAACCATGCAAAACTATCTTCTACAAATTTTTTTTATCTTCAATAACAACCGAGTTATAACTCGGCCCTAGTTACACCCTGTATACCGAACAACTTTTGTAAGAGTGTTTTTTTGATAATTTCAATCTTTGGTGAGATATTCCACCGTTTCCAGTTAAACGAAACGCATTGTACAGATTAGGTGGTCCAAATAATTTTTCTGCAGGTGTAGCAGTGGGAGAGATACCAAAGTCTATGTATAGATATTGTATTGCCACCAATATTTATAAAGATATCCCACGAATTATTCAAACGAAATTTTCAGCATGCATGTAATTGATATAAATCTGCAAAACGTATGTTTCAAATTTTCATTCCAATCTCAGATAAAAAAGTTGTAAACAGTGACTTTTACAATTTTCTTCGCGATTCCCACAAATTGCAATTTTTTCAAAATATTTTGCACACGTCATCTAGTACACTAATCCTTCTAACTTCTCAAAAAGTCGTTAGGTCCAATTTTAAAGAAAATTATATTGTTCTAAAGAGTGTCAGAATATTAGCGAGAGGCACTGTAAGTAGTTACATTAAAAAAAAAAAAAAAAACATTAATATTGAAATCTTTGTGAATATCGTTAAAAAAGAAAATTTAAATATTCTATTAAGTTTACCTCATGAAATCGAACATCTTTCATATGAAATTTCTGACACAAGTGAACGGTATGGTGGCACGTTAAAGTATTATCTATTTTCACTAACCACTCTTGAAATCTTGTTTTCCTTCTATATGTAGCCGTTAGCAAAAAAAAAAGCATTCTCGCAGAGAGCGATTATGTTTACCGTTTGGTATACATAGATAACACGACACGAGGTACTTGTGTTAGCGAGAAGAAAGTGGGGGACACATCCTGACTTCCAAAGCTACACTTGACTAGCATTGCTACCGAAGTAATTGAAACAGTACTTCACTGAGTTAGTTCTTTGCGTGTCATCGTTCCGAGAGGAGTCGTTTTCTCATACGTATACGTTCTAATACATCAATCATGAGGATCAATTCTATCGTTCCAAACTTCGAAGTAGATAGTACTCGAGGTCGAATTAATTTTTACAGTTGGCAAGGAAATTCGTAAGTTTACTCCCATTTATTTTTCGTTTAATTTACTCGAAATACATTCTTCGAAACTCCTAATGTTTTCCCTACGAACGATTTCATACAATTAATTCAGCATCGAAAATTATGTATTCGTAGATTATACTGTTATTATTACCGTTATTACAGTCGTTATTGATACTTTTATGTTACACTTGAAAGGAGTACAGAAAAGAATTTCATTTGAAATTCCATATTCTTCGAAGCTTTTTCTTAACGAATTGTAAATATAGAATTGCAAAACGAAGTAGAAAGTCACGTATATTTTGCATTTTAGAAAAAATTTATATTACTACAGATTAACGGCTTAAATAATTTCATAGAGTAATAATGACTGTGTTATTTGAACAATATTGTACCGCTCGTGGAGTTTGTGTCTTTCTAATATGCGTTTTCTTCACATTTTTCGTCAAAAATTCAATAATGTATAATTAAAGATAATAGTAAATCTGGCAGTTAAAGTATTATACGTTGACTGCGGTAAACAAGAAGAGTGTAAACGTACTGTTCAAAATAGTGATAGGTGAGGAAAGTAGTTCAAATTAGAGTGGGTAATCGAAACAGTATTTTTCATTGTATTAGCTCAGTATAATGTACGGAGAAATTGCTAGAATATTTAATGATAACATGTATGATAACAGATATGTATTAATCTGAATATGATTAATTTCTATAACAACACAGTAATGTCTCACTTGGCATTTATACGTTATTTACAGTTTTACTAATTTAGATATTATACAGTAGGACCCCGTATAACGCGATCAAACCGTGATCAAAAAATTGCTGCTGCTTCCGTATAACACGATAAAAAAAAAAAAAATCAAACACAAAAATTTAGAAATTTGGATTAATTAAATTTGACCGAAAAAGCAATGTCGGTGGAACTTAATTTGTATTATATTTTCCACATTATCGAGGGTCCTACTGTATAACAAAGATAAAAGTTATATACTAACAGTACATTAACAATATATAACTTTTAAAACACTTGTTGATTGTCATTAGATGATAATCTTCCGAAATTTCACTTAGCAAAATCTTATACAATACAGTGGTCTATCATGTGACCATCTCAATTATTTTCGTTATTAGTAGACCGTTCCAAATTTTTTTCGTCATAGAGGATACGGTTTCAAAGGATCTCCAAGGTAGTGACCCTAGATTTCTTCTGTGCCCTTTTTTTTAAATAAGTTTTCAAGATCACGTGTAATGTTTTTATGTGTAAATTTTATATATACAAAAATGTATTACATTATGGTCGTTGAATTCGTTTCAATGCCTGCTAGCCAATAAGTAAAAAAAAAAGCTATAGGGTTGTACATAAAAGAATTGAACGTGGTCTTGAAATCTTATTTTAAAAAGAGACAGATGAAATCTAAGGTCATCACATTGAAGACGCTTTGAAACCGTATGCTTTATGATAAAAGAAATTTTTCTCGGTGCACTTATAACAAAAATAAATGAGGTGGTCACGTTAGGCAGATAACATATTCTGTATAATGCAAAGTCGTACTGTATACCGGCACATCCAAGATATAAGATATCGTATGTACATGGAGATACTAGAATATGTTTATGTTACGATTGTATTGTGACCGATTACGAATGGATATAACTACATATGTATATGAAGAAATAAATTTAATAAATTTACGAAGAAATAAACACATTGGGTTATCAAGCAAGTAACAGAAAAATTAACACAGTTGAATGTATAACCATAGTCGAGGTACAGAGTAGACCTATCACCCGATGCATTTTTTTGTCCATGTTAAAACCATTTTCGTGTCACTTCCAACGTTATTTTAGTATTAAAATTAAACTTATCCATGAAATTACAAATGAAGTATAGGTCAGCATACCTTACAGCCGCACACCAAGTTCTTACAGAATTTTAGAGGTACTTCTATAGTATATGTATGTACAGTAAATTCTCTACAAATGTCAGTCCGCAAGGAACCTAAACCTGACACTTGTAGAGTCAGGGACTACGTTTTCGAGCCTTGCGTCTGCCTTTGTAGTTTGCCGAACGTAGACAAGGACAGCGAATAAAAGATAAGGATGAAACGGAAGTCGAGGCAACCAAGCGATTTAAATACCAACTTTTTTAATTTTACGTTTTTTATCCCGAAATTTTTCTTAACATATTGATGAGATTTTTCTGATGAAAATTATATCGTGTTTGATGTCATTTTCATCAGAAAAATCTCACCAACATGTTAAAAAAAATTTCAGATGAAAAAAAGTAAAATTAAAGAAATTATATTTTTCTATTATGAATTGTCCAGCCGTGAAATCTCGTAAAAGAAACCGAGTGGTGTAGCGTTACACGCTTGACTGACAGCGGGCGAGGATAACATAGGCGTAGGACCATCTATACTGACACTTGTAGAATCCAAACTGACTGACACTTGTAGAGAATTTACTGTAGTTGGTTTGTTGGTACATGCTTCATTGTAAAGGTTAAAGTCATTTAATCGAACTTGTTTGAACCACTTTTACACTACGCGTGCAGATGCAGTATTTGCCCCAAAAACTCAATATAAATTTTCATGTAAGACTTTTCAAATATTTGAAGGTCATTTAAGTTTAAATATAACTTCACATGATTCGAATAAGTTCGTGTCAGGACTCATTTTCATCGGGAGAATCTAGGAAAACCATCTGCAACAGTTTCACGAAGATTCGGTGAAAAATATGAAAATTTTTCTTTCCCATGACGAATAACTAATTGAATGTTCATAATTGTTTTCATCTTTCACCGACAAAACACGAATGTCGCTTGCTTATTTTAAAAGAATCTTCCTCTGCTCTGATATCCTTTTCTCTATTTCCTTCTTTTAACACAAAAAGTTATTTTCATTGTGAACAGAACTATTTTACAGTTGTCTAGATAAAACATTTTTAAATATCTCAAAAAATATTATTACATTCTATAAAATATATATAAGAATATGTAAATGTTTTGCATACGATTCATTTGGAATTTACCGTCCGAATGATTCGTAAAGGATATTTTTCGCGAACTATATAATTGCATATAATTGAGAGCAATTTTAATAAGGTGGCATTTAGACTCACTTTCATCAACAAAATTTCACAAATCGATAATATTCTCATTGTATTGCGATACAAAATATGAGAACATAATTTTCCATTAGTCAATGATTCATCCCACGCGCGATTTCTACTGTTGTCGAAAGATCGTCAACAGTTGTACCACGTAATCCAATATACATATGTAAATGCATCTTTATAATATGCGGATTTAACACGAGAGGATCTTTTACGTTTGTCAACTTTATTATCTTCGATGGTTGGATTGTATATTGTCAGAAAGTACTCTGACTCGGAGTAGACACGTTTCTACGTTTTTACAATAGTATATGTTATTCAAAGTCTGTATCCACGTTATTCGGGCGTCGTTCGCAAAGGTATACGTTAAGGGTCTCGGGAAGAGTGAGGACGCGTCGTCCTGCCGATCCCTGTCCACCCCTACGCGAACAGGCCCAGGGAAAGACCCAAAGGGGCGGAGTCACCCCCACCGAGCGCGCTGGGCCTGGCTTCAAGATGCTTGCTTCATCGTCTTCGGGACGGATTTTCTCACAATATGTAAAAACCTCTGGCTTTTTACACGATCGATATTTCAGAACGTGAGACACAAAGTCCCATAAAAAGTGATAAGTCTATTCTGTACTTTGTCTATGATATAACATAAAATTTTTAGAAATACTCATTATATGACGTAATTCATTGTATAATTCCACATACAATGTAACAACAAATAACACTTTTGGTTATATTAACAAATACAAAACTCCTAAAGAATTTCGAAGTTATGCTCTTATACTGATAGATCGAAATATGGTATGGTAAAGAAATTTCAGCAAAAAGAATTGTAATGTCGGTGATAATGTAATTATATGTATACAATTTTATTGAACATTTTTTCATTATTCCTTTTGCATTTTTTGATTATAGATGGGTCGTTCTATTTTCCCATCCTGCTGATTTTACACCAGTTTGCACCACCGAATTAGGTCGTTTAGCAGTTCACCAACCTCATTTTGAACGTCGAAACACGAAACTGTTGGCTCATTCCGTTGACAAACTGAAGGATCATGTTGATTGGGTTAACGTATGTTACGGAGATATCGTTCAAAGTTTACTAAAGATGCATGCTATCTTTGAATATAACAATATTTTGTTTCACGATACAAACATATACAGGGTGTTTCATAACGAATGGTG
This sequence comes from Habropoda laboriosa, assembly GCF_001263275.1. Lineage (NCBI taxonomy): Eukaryota > Metazoa > Arthropoda > Insecta > Hymenoptera > Apidae > Habropoda > Habropoda laboriosa. The sequence goes on along the minus strand of NW_017100126.1, from coordinate 88,023 downwards.
CATATAAGAATGAGCTGGTTCCACATGTGAAAGCAAATCGAAAATATAGAATACAAATTTGTGTTAACATATGAGATTCTGTATGATTATCGACGCACATATGTATGTTTCGTCGTTTTCATCCATGTGAAGTTGAAAATATACATAAAGTATAGCACCTTCTATGCTTTACATTTGTATTTAGTCAAATGGTCATAAAGCACGGAGCCTTGCTTACATTGTGTCCAAGTGTGAAGAGACTATTTATTCACGGTCAGACAAGTCAACTCAAATTAAGTGCACGCATATTCGATAAAAGTTCTGTCACTTTTCGAAAGTGAAGCTTTGTAAAAATTTCGGCTCATTTTTGCACCAGGAATCACCCCGTAAGTTTTGCAGCATTCTGTACATTAATCTACTGCACTTTCTCTAAATAACTTCCTGCATAATTATTTCACCTGTAAATCTTAGAAATTACGTTAAAACGTAGCAACTATATTTTCATTTTATTTCAAATTTTTTGTCATTTTTCTATCCATTCCAGAATAAATAATTGTTGCTTTATAATTTCTTAGAACATAGGAAATTCCGTTTTCTAACATTTGCCATTTCCTATATTCGCTGTCCGTTTAACCCTTTCACTACGAAAGGCATATGCATAATATATGCTCTGTAAAAGAGGTCACTCATTTACTATAAGAGCGTATATGTATGTATACATAATTTACTTTCACATTTCATAAATAAAATATTGCTGTCGACTGAAAGTCAGGTAACACCAAACTGCAGAAGACCTTTTGACTATCGTGAAATAATTGATTTTCAATTACACTTATCTTTATTTTTATGCAAGCGTTGAATGATAACCGTTTCATCCGGTACACAACGAACACTTGCTGTCCTGCAGAGATAACGTTTTCTTAACACATTCACAGCCACTCATGTGAATTCACGTCATTTCGTAAGCTTCTTTTGGTTGCCGCTGAGTTGTCATACTTAACGATTCTGAGCATTTTATTTCATTGGAAAGAAATTTTATAATTTTTATTTTGTCTTAATGACAGAAGTCTGCGGCAACCAGCTTTCGAATTTCTTTACTTTAACCGGCTTTCGGTGTTAGAAAAGTGAAAACATTGCCAGCTCCGAATGTGTTAATATTCACAATAATAGTGTTGTTGGTGTGTGGATAGCATTAACTACAGTGAATGTAAAAAGTATTCGTACACCCTATAAAATGGAATAACTTTTTTAAAATTGGGTCAAAGGACTCGAGTTTTTTTGAGAAGTTAGAAGGATTAGCTTACTAGATGACGTGTATAAAATTTTTTGAAAGAATTGCAATTTGTGGAAATCGTGAAGAAAATTGTAAAGGTCACCGTTTACAACTTTTTTATCTGAGCTTGTAACGAAAATTTAAAAAAATACGTTTTGTAGATCTATGTCAATTATACACACGCCGAAAATTTCATCGAAACCGGTTAATGTCGCTGAGTTACAAACGGTTAAAGATTGTGAAAATCGCACTATTTCACTATTTCGCTAATAAATCTGAAGATACCTGTCGCTTGTTTCTCCATCAACCGATTTCGATGAAATTTTCGGCATGTGTATAATTGACATAGATCTACAAAACGTATTTTTTAAATTTTCGTTACAAGCTTGTCGGATAAAAAAGTTGTAAACAGTGACCTTTACAATTTTCTTCGCGATTTCTACAAATTGCAATTTTTTCAAAAAAATTTATACACGTCATCTAGTAAACTAATCCTTCTAACTTCTAAAAAAAACTCAAGTCGTTTGGCCCAATTTTAAAGAAGTTATTCCGTTTTATAGGGTGTACGAATACTTTTTACCTTCACTGTATATAATTGGGATGAGAATATTCAACGTCCAGATCCTACATTCCACATTTCTTCCGTGTATGTCTCATATCGTATTGTTAGATATCAAAGGGTTTACGCCCGTAAATTAAGTATTACTATTATTATTTTCTTGATCGCAGTGCGTCGTAAAGATCTCAGGCAAAATAAAACAAAGTGGTCTCTGTTAATTTTTCCATAATTAGAAAAATAATACAATATCAATGTGTCTAAGGTCGTTGTGTTCCTTTTATTCTCAATTATTATTGCATTGTGAAAACTATACGGTCTAAAGCGTTGTCATGTACACATTTTTTGTTCATGTCATAACGAATTTTTATTTAAAAAAAAAACCATTTTGATTTGACGACATTGAAGTTCCATTGCTATCATTTTGTGAAAGTATAATAGTTGGACAGATGTATAGGGTGCTCGACTGCTCCTGGGAGAAAATTCAGAGAATGATTCTACAAGCCGATATAAGACGAAAATCAAGAATAAAATAATTACGTTTGAGCCTTCGTTTTTCAGTTATTAACGTTTAAAAATATCCCTGTAGTCGGATACACATGCCTACATCGACGAATATATGGCACGACAAGATGCGGCAAATGGATTTCGGGGATCCCCTTGTCTTGATATGCCCTACATGCGTTGGTGTAGAGAGATTTGCTCGGCTACAGGGATATTTCTAAACGTAAATATCTAGAAAACGAAGGCTCAAATGCAAATTTTTTATTCTACCTTTTCGTTTTATTTCGCCTTCGAGAATCACCCGTTAAGTTTTCCACCAAGAATGACCGAATAGGTTGTGTGGAATAATGTACTAGAATTTGATGTTGGACAACTGGATTTGTGTTATGCGCATAAAGCTTATAATACTAAATATATCATTCGATACTTCCTGCTTTACATAAGGGTATAATTTTCTAACAGGATATTAAATCTTATTGCCGTGATATTCCTGGGGACTTTCCCTATCCCATTATTGCTGACCCTGATCGCGCCTTGGCAGTCAAGTTAGATATGATTGATGAAGAAAGCAAAGATGACCTGGAAACGGCACAAACTGTTCGCGCTTTGTACATCATAAGCCCTGATCATCGTCTGCGTTTATCTATGCACTATCCAACATCCACTGGACGCAATGTAGAGTAAGTCCTTCGGTTATTGAAATTTTTACTAAACAAAATGATCACGCGATTAATGATATTTTTATGATTTCCAGTGAAATACTGCGCGTTATAGATTCTTTGCAACTCGTTGATAAAAAACCAGGAATAGCAACTCCAGCTAACTGGATGGTAAGAAAACTTTTCTTCTTATTAATAAATTGTAGTTTACTATAAAAATTTATTGTTTGCATTTCTTCTATTTAGATAATTGAAATCTTGATATTTGGTTAATAGAATTTACCTGAAACATGTATATACTTTATAGAAAAATATTTCTTCATTTATTTGCAGCCAGGTGAAAAAGTTATGATTCTTCCAACTGTGAAAGATGAGGAACTCCCTAAAATGTTTCCCAAAGGAGTGGATAAAGTATCGATGCCTTCTGGAAAGGTTTATGTGCGGACAACTACAGATTATTAATCATATTCATATAAAAAACTTTAT